>NW_023596576.1:36612029-36634592 GCF_011947565.3 Pollicipes pollicipes
GGGCTGTCACCGGCGACCCCGGACGTACTGCTCCAACACCGACACCCCCCTGGGAGGCAGAAACCAACCGTTAACGAACGAATGCCGATAACTTTATCCAGGTTTCTTGTCGGGGCGTGGGCGCTCCGGTGCCGACTACAACAGCCCACCCAGCTTGTAAATGTATCCTTATATCCGATTCGAATCAAACCGTGAAGATGGAGTGATGCTGTGACATCGGACTCCCAAGATGGGATGTCACACTGGATGGACACAGACCCTCCACATAGGGAGCGTTTGGCGTGACGCTTATCCTTTATGACGATGCTCAACGGAATTGCGCCAGGCAGCCTATAACCGATAAGGCACTATTGCTCGGCTGAGTCGCGTAATTTAGTTCTGAAATGCCAGTACCTTTTAATGTCACAAACTGTCGTCTGCATTTGTGTGTCTGTGGTATCCATCCTATTTTCTCTTTTACGGACGTGCGTGCGACATGTCTCGGCGTACGTCTATTGACGTGCGTGCGTTATGTGGGTGGTGAACATGCGACTGTGGGACGTGCACACGCGCTCCGGTGATTCCACAACGGCGAGTGGGCGTGTGGGCGCACACGGCGAGTGCGGCATCTCTGACGGACGGTGGCCTGCGCTCTCAGAGGGGCCGCTGCAGCACAAGCAGCCGTACCACGCCCACGCGCCGGCCATGGGTTGTACGGCATGGTGGCAGGCGACACGGCCGGCGCGCCCGCCGCACAGCAGCCGGCGCAGAGGTAAGCGCCCGCAGGATCCACACTGCCAGCTAGACGCGGTCAGACCGCACACCGAGAACCAGGCACTGTGAGATCGCACCCGCAGCTGGACACGGTCAGACCGCACACCGAGAACCAGACACTGAGAGATCGCGCACACTGTCAGGTGGACGCTGTCAGACACTGCAGTATCAGATCGTCCCTGTCAGGTCCGCACAGTCAGGGTCGGCAACAGGCTCAGGGAAGCTTCAGTGTTCACTGTCAGGTCTACACAGGTCTGCAAACAGGCTCAGGGAAGCTTCGCTGGTCACTGTCAGATCCACACAGTCAAGTCGGCAACAGACTCAGGAAGCTTCATGGTCACTGCCAGGTCTACACAGGTCGGCAACAGGCTCAGGGAAGCTTCATTGGTCACTGTCAGATCCACAAGGTCGGCAACAGGCTCAGGGAAGCTTCGTTGGTCACTGTCAGATCCACACAGTCAATTTTATGGATTTTACAGAGATATTAGGACCCCGTGAGCGTAGACATATATAGAGGACCCCGATACGCGGGGCCCAGTGCAGGTGACTCTGGACTGCACTGGGGCCCTAGCTGACACAAGGTCTTTCCATCGTCTCATTGCGGACTCTCATAATAAGTTATTCTATCTCCTCGCATTGCCAGAGGGTCTCGCCCAACGCAAAAGAGCCCCGGCATTCAGATTCCCATGTCCTGTTCAGGAAATGTTCCCTGACGGACTCGGGGCCTTCCGCTGAAACAGCGCCTCCGGTTAGGCACTGTTGGTCCCTGGCCGAAGCATGAACCCTCATTGTTCCAGAGGTCCTGACCGATGCAAATCGTGCGCACCGGCCTTGTCCCCGCTTGTGAAATGGGCTCCCAGTGCTCAGAACGACACGGAGTCGACTTTGCGGTGTTGGTGGTCTCTGACCGACAAAGGGGCCTTCAGAGTCCCGAGGGTTCTCAATCGCTGCAAGGCAAGAGGCCCCTGACTGACATTTGAGGGCCCGTCTCTGCGCGACGGGTTTTCCAATGTAACGTGCAGACAGCCCTTCGTGCTCTGCAATCGGGCATGTGTTCGTCGGTCCCGAGGGGCCCTTCGGGTCCCTGCCCCCCCCCCCCTCTCTGAGCACGGCCTAGACCGAACCTGAGTTCCTAGATTGTTAGGCAGTGGGATCTTCTGACCGGCATACGAGCCCTCATTGATTGAGGGCCAATATAAATCGCGGATTCCGGTCATGTCACCACTGGGAAATGGGCCCTCAGTCTCAGACCTGACGCTGGAGTAATCTGATAGCGAGTCCGCCGAGTATCACGGCCGTTAAGCATACACCGGACGGCGTGGTTTCTCGAAATAGGAGTGGGGGAGGGGGGGGGGCTGAGTGGGGAAAACCAGCCCTATATACACTCAAGACGTATTTCTTCCGGATTTGACTCAACTTCCTCTCAACGTTATCAAAAGTCCTCCTCCAACTAAATAGCAAACTACAGCCCTGCTCTAATACATTTCCCACTCTGTCTCGGTGGAAGATGCGTGGTTGGGTACCATTACCATTTTGTTTGGCGTCAATCGTCGAAACCAGGCTTCGGTAATCGACGTGGCGTCAATGTGATGCTGCTTCAGACGTGTGGACAGCACGGCTTCGGGAGTAATGTTCGTTAGGCATGTTAGACACGGCTAGTGTTGTTTGGGCCATCGTCGGACGATTACCGCCATCGGTTCGGTCGACTGGTGCCGATTGTCAGGTTTTCGTAACTTTCATCGAATATTCACGTCGAAATAGACGCTGGCACATTTGAAGAGTTCTTCCGGACGCGCCAGCAAATGACTTGACCACGTTTTTGGGTGCTAATATGCGACCGCTTTTTTCAATTTCCGAATAATACGACGTGACAAAATACTGCAACTTGCTGCAGTTCGTTGAACCTGAAACATCGCCAGATAATACCAAGGCTCAGGTAATAGTACAAAGCTAGGCCAGAGTCAGCAACACATATTAATCGTATGATCTAAGCGTGCAGCATGTGGAAGGAACATAACACACTCAAGTAAATAGGGTACGAATGGGGAACTTTAAAAATGTAACTAGCTCAGTCGGGTGTACTTAACTGAACACGACATCGCAGTTTGTTTCTTTCACTCACGAAACAACAAGGAAGAAGCCTTTTTAAAAGTTGATATGATTTTGAACCCCACTTCTTCGAATGTCCTGCTCGTACTTAGGCTCCAGTAGGGACCAGTTCCACAGACACCAGCGCGGAACTTACATCGAGAAGTGCCGGAGCGCATGAGATAATTCCCTGAACTGGTCCCACGGCCCAGTGCCGGATAGCACAACGGAATACTAAAGATTATCGGCTAACGGTTTTACCGCTGCCCACGATAGCTCCGACGACAGGACCTGCGCAGTCACTTATGCGGCTTGAAGGCATGTCCAGGGTTTTTTGGGCCCTCGTAACGTAGGCTGTCTTAGTGCGAATAGTTCAAAGCTAATCGGATCTGTTTTCAAATTTGTACTCTTTTGCTTAGACTTTCAAACCAGCAAAACATTTTAAAAAGATTGCTCAGACTTTAAAACCGGCAAGGACGTTTTAAAAAGATCGTGCCCCAGGTACGAGATAACTACGTTTTCATGACTCGTCTCAAACGAGGAATTCGGAGCGCTTCAGAACATGATATACAACCTCTAGAACTCCACGGCGGAAACATACAAATACAAGCCGGCCTACGAACTGAACGGCGCGCGTTCCTGCACCACCGTTGTCCACGGCCTCCCGCTGGAGAGAAGGCGAGCCGTGACCGGTGACCGCTGCCCTGTGCTAGCTCTCACAGTGTTCCCGTGGCGCCCAGCCACCGGCGCCGGACCACGCTATGAATCACGTGCGCAGCGTCCGAGCGGCGGTGTGGGCTGGCCCATTACGCGGGCGTCCCACTCGGCTCATTACACCGGGGCGCCTCAGCTCAGGAGCGTGCTGCGCGCCGGCGCGGCCGCGGTTCGGAGGCCGGGCCCGCCACGGCTGCGGTCCGGGGGGCGGGCCCGGCACGGCCGCGGCCGCGGTCTGGAGACCGGACTCGTTGCATCCGCGGTCTGGAGGCCGGGCCGGGCCCGGCACGGCCGCGGCCGCGGTCTGGAGACCGGACCCATCGCGTCCGCAGTCTGGATGGTCGGGCCCGTCGCGTCTGCTGTCTGAAGGCCGGGCCCGGCACGGCCGCGGCCGCGACGGCGCGGCGCTATCCCGCCTCAAGGGTCGCGTGTCGTCGACACGGGTCACGGTCTGTCGGCTCGGACTGTGTCCGAGAACGGGATGAAGAGTAGTTCCGATACATGCCGCCGCCAGCTCCTCTAACGAAGAGCTCCTCGGCGGAGAACCCCGGACCTTCTCAATTCAACGCCTCCGCTCTACCTTGCAAAATACGTTGCCGCAGCTCCTCTGATAAACAAGGCTTCTCGGCAGAGCTCCGGACCCCCTCAACTCGGCGCCTCCGCTCTACCTCCCGGTGTTGCCCGGATGTCTCGGAGCCTTCGGCGGCGTCTGCCATCCGCCAGAGAATCCGTCACGTCCTGCGGTCACGCGCGCCCGTCACCGTGACGTCTCGGAACTGAGCCGGTGCGAAGGTCGCGGGACGCTCCAGTTGCCAATAACACGCCGGCCCGCTGACCCGGTTACCGCTGCCGTGCGCGAGCTCGCCGCCGAGACGTCGGCGGCAGTCGGGCCGGGAGGCTGCCTTCTGACCGGGAGGCTGCTTTCCGATCGCGCTCCGCTCGTGGCGTGTTGCACGGGCGCGCGGCAGCCGAGCGTGCAGGCTCTCTCGCGGCTCGCGTGGGAAACACCGCGCGCCGAGAGAGCGCCAGCGAGGCGGCTGAAGCATGCTCGGCAGGCGGGCACGTCTCGTGACTTGCGGCCTTTCGGTAATGACTCCCAATGACGAACGTCGTCATCGCCGTAAGTCATGCCTGATTCACATGCGCAGTGCATAGCGCGCGTTCGTCCGATGAGAACGGCGCAGCCATCTTTCAGCTGCAGTGACGGCGCCTTCAGCCGAGTCGCTCGGTCAGCGCGTCGTGTCTGGTTTCGAGCCGGGCGAGCGGTCGAGCCGCGCGAACCAGCTCTCCCTCCTCACCACGCACGAGCGCCAGACGCTGGCCCTCACTCTCCCCGCACGGCCGACTGATGGCGATGTCGCCGACGGTGACGTCACAGTGTGACGCACGGCGCCGTCACGCCCCACAGTCCGGCCGCTCTCCCCGGGGCCTGTCGCGGCACACGACCCCTGCAGGACACGCCGACACCGGCCGAGCTGCGGCGGCCGATCCGTCGGACGGAGGCGGCCAGCAAGCTAAGGGCTTGACACGTGGTGCCGACTTCGTTGTAAACGCTATCACAATCCGCGCTTCGGCGATTCATTTGCACAACAAAAGCTGCTGATCGCATCCCGCGCAACGCATTGTATTGTTCAATGGGTCGCGAACAATAAGAAACTCACGCAAACATGCATATTTAATAGCTGCGAGCTGCTGCTTACTGTGACTGTGCCTGTATGCAGCAGAGGGGTGAGAGGGTCTGATGCGAAGCGCACGGAAAAGTGCGTAGATGGAGGGCCGATGATCATCTGACCCATTATCACGCTAATGGCGACTTGTTGCGGAACCATTGCTCTTAGCGGCATCCTCGGACGGGTAGTCATGGAGTCCCTCTCTCTGTCTCGGATTGGGTAGTCAATGGAGTCCCTCTCTCTGTTCATCGGACTGGGAAGTCATGGAGTCCCCTCTCTCTGTCCTCGGACTGGAAGTCCTGGAGGTCCCTCTCTCTGTCCTCGGACTGGGTAGTCATGGAGTCCCTCTCTCTGTCCTCGGACTGGGTAGTCATGGGGTCCCTCTCTCTGTCCTCGGACTAGGTAATCATGGAGTCTCTCTATCTGTCTTTGGACTGGGTGGTGGTGGGATCCTAGACTGGACAGTCATGGGCTCCTCGAGCTGGGTAGTCAAGTGATCCCTCTCCCGTCCCTCAATGTCCTCTGGCAAGATGGCGGCCAGTGACGGGACGCTCCGTTGCAGGGCGATGGAGGGAGGCGGCTGCGGTGCGGCGACTCCTGCCACTGGTGGACCGCCGGCCAGTGGCGCCGGTGCCGAGCTCGTGAGCGGGCCCGTCTCACAGCCGGGACAAGAGCGGCGGACACTGGCACCGGCTCACAGCTGGGAGAGCCCCGCGCGCGCGAGAAGAAGCGCTCGGCAGCAGGACCGGCAGCTGGCCGACCACCGGCCCCGCTTACCCAGATGAGTCTTCAGCGGGTCGGTGCGCACCACTCCGACACCGGACCAGACCAGACCAACGGCGCATAGCCTGCTGGGATCGACCGTACTAACGGCCGTGTGCGGAGGCTGATCAGGTCTGCTGATCGCGACCAAGCCGGTGCCGATGGAGACAGCCGGCGACGCTATCGCGGAGAGTGGAGATTCGCACGAACTCGTCAGTCAGTGATGTACAAATGCAGAAAATCGGCGATCGGGCAGGACAGCATGTGTCAGCATTTGTGCTCCATGCCTAAGCAAGCCTGTGATTGTGAATACCGAACGCGTTACGATGCGTGCTCGTGGTATTGCACGCATAGAAACATACCGTGCTACTCGTGCTTTTTTGTGCAGTGCACATTCCGCAATGAACGGTTATCCAGCTAAGTGATTATGTAAAACGCTGCGCCTAGACTACACTTTCGCTAAGAAGCAAGCCCTCGCTTACATTCAACCCCACAATCTGCCTGATCATTGCACTCATACCGCATCAGCTACCTGACTGGCACGTGCAGGACCGGCAAAAAAACAATGCATGCACTTTGCCCGGAACACGCCCGAGAAACTCTAGTTAGTGGCAGAAACGCGCCAGTCAGGGTGCCTTTATGGAGTTCGCAGCTAAGTTCTTAGACAACGAATCGCGAATCAATCACACAATATTGCGGCCAACCCAGAATATCGAAATATGGTCGTATGTGCGTCCTTGTTAAATGTTCTGGAAGGAGCGGATGCAGCCACCATGAAAACCCTGCACAGCTGTTTTAAGTGTAAGATGATGTACGTTATGGAAACCTGCCGTTACATGACGAATACAGTATGTCTGGAGGCAGGTTGTGTTTTCACGTACTATGTCGAGCGGAACTTGCGAGAGGCGCCTCATCGCCAGCCAGCGGGGCTCCGCATGGCTGTACAGCCGACGCTAACCACTCGGTCAAAGCTGATCAGCACAACTGGCAATCAGCACGGCCAGGATCGTCAAATGATACACTGGTTTTTGTTGTTCGTTTTTTGGTGGGGGAGGGGGTGGATGAGCCTCTTTCTCTCAATGCTGACTTGAGCCCCCTCAATGGTTTCTGAGCCTCCCGACTGGATATGTGCGTATGAGCAAAAAGGGAATACCGGGCCAAAGAAATGCAGACAAGTTCGCTTTGCTTTTGGTACATTGGGTACTTAACGCATCTCTATTAGTTTGAGGTGTACTTTAAACCATTTAGTATCCTGTACGTGCATAACATTTTTTCGTACTGACTCATTCATATCAGGGTTGGAAATCTGTGTCTCTTTGGGGTAGCCCCCCCCCCCCCCCACCAGTGATGGGCTGGATCCCCCGCCATGTTAGACTTGGCCCACGCAGTATTGGGCTGGACTCCCGCAATATTGGACAGAGCCTCCACGGCATGGAACTTGGCGCCCAAAACTTGTCAGTTCTTTGAAACAAAGATAGGGTAAAATGGAGATGCATCACAAATCCAAGCTTATAATTTCATGTGTACCTAAGATATCAAACAATTGCATTACTGGGCTATTGGCTCACAGGGTTCTTGTACTGTACTGGGGAAATGAGGCGCAAATACCACATTTTAAACAACTGTGAATTAATGTGGTTTCCAGCGCGTCTTTGCGATCGGCCTCGGGCTGCGCTCATCACTGGTCGAGCCAGAGATCCCCCACAGCCATAGTGGAAGCCACAAAAAAACTCTACAGTTTTTTAGGTGTGCTGCTGAAGGCGGATCCGGAATTGCGTCAAGGAATGGCCACGCTTTACTGTGGAACTGGCAACTGGTGCGCTGAAGCTTGGTACCTCACCCTCTCACAGCATTTTCCCCGCATTTCGGCCACATCATTGTCAGTTCTTATTTTGCTAATCGGGAACTATCGAATTCTGCGCATCGTGGAAGGCTAGGCATAGGTAGATATGTTTGCACATAGCGTACGTTCACCTTTTTCCAGAACCTGACAATTCCTTCCAACAACATTTTAGAGGAGTTATGGCAAAACTAGTTGAAGGGAATGCACCACATCTGAAGATATGAAGGCAGTCATCAGATATGATGCATTAAGCTCATTTATAACTAATGATATATTTTTAAGTGGAAAAGACTGCTCTAGACAACAAAACTTTTCTGCTCCGTGAACATACTCCTTAATACACCATTGTCTTATTACGCCATCGTAATTTGCACAGCATTGATGGAGAGCCAGTAGACGACCGCTTTATCTGGAAATCGTGCTCACGAACGCCAGAAATGAACGGCCCAGCATTGTACTTTCTTGGCTCTGATCATCGCATGGCTAATGGATTGGCATGGTTTGAATGACGTTATTATGGTGTCATGGATGCCCGGGTGACCTTGAAATAGTTTACGAAATAGTATGCACATGTTCGCGGGCTTGTAGCTCAGAAACTAGGAGGATTTAGTCCTTAAGAAATGCTGGGCTGTGCACTGGACCGAGTGATCTTCAAGACGGCTATTTCAGTTTTTAAACCCATACAATTGTGAAACACTCCCTTCAAAGTTAGCGATTACATACCATCAGGCAGGCGCGCTGCACCTGACTAATACGTTCGACTGACAAGCCATCGGCAACTTACGTGCAATGAAACCAGCAGAAACTTGCCTTTTGTGGGTCACTATACTCACAGTGAACGGTTGTGTGTCGCTGGTGCTTTACGATGCTACTGAGACTTCATGGTGACACCTGCCTCTCACCCCGGTGGACACCGCGGGGAATCGAACCACACAATTAATTATCGAAAACAAAAGCAATAACTTGTACACGATACCTAAAACGTAATATCACTCAACTGTCATGTCATGACACTTATATTGGATCGTTGGTGGTCGTGGCAGAAAGCGGTGAAGCTATTGAAATTCGTGGACTTGACACGTAATGTCTTCTTGCGGAAAAAATATACCTACGCTCAGCTTCCTGAAATATGCAACCTGCTATGTATCGTGGAGGAGGAAATAATCAGACCTTGCGCTGCATGTTTTGAGTATATTAAAGGAGTACGAAAACTGACCCAGTGCTTACTGAGGAATGCCACCCGAGAAATCCATACACCTCATGAGTTTCACGGATTTAAAAACGGAGGGATAATAGGCATACTACGCTGCAAGCAAGTAAAACTACCTTTTATTCGAAGAAAAAAATCATAAGAAAACGCGACTATTGCGGCCTGGGATGAAATTGTGCGCGTAGGCAGTGCGGAGGCGCAGAGATCCCCCTGAAAACGCAGGTCATGACGCCGCTGAATGAAGATTCTGGTATTTATTCGCCGAAATATTTTGGTGCCCTTTTATGCCGTCAAAAACCTCATGAGAGGCTTAAGGAGGTGGGTGGGATGTCCCCCCCCCCCCTCCCCCACACGCCTGGATGCGACCCTACGTGCACAGCGGTGTTCGATTAGAACCAGGGGAACGAAATAATCAAATTTCAACAGTTCTGGAGCAGCTTCATCACACTATTGAATAGCATATATCACTTGGCCACAGTAGCCGGTACTTCCGGGAGGAGCCCAAGAGCTACTTAAAATCACTACCTTCCAGTTGCCTTGTGTAGCGGCTTTGGGGCGGTGCCGTTTGTGGGCACGTGTGGTGTCCGCTATGACAGGCAGGTGTTGTGGTCAAGCCTATTCAATAAAAATAATCCAAATAATCCGTCTTTGAACCAAAACAAGATGAAAAATCGCTGCATTACGTTTTCGGAAGCTATGAGATGTATATGAAGAAATATTGGAAGGATACTAAAACGCCCACCTGCTGCACTGCGCTCATCCTCAGGAGATAAGCCTTTGATGATGGCGCAGGTCAAGATATAGAATACCGTCAATATAATGGCTGTTTAGCACCACAACGCTGTTTAGTCAGTACCTCCTTGTATATGGATGGTCGTTAACTCAAAATAACAACTTTAAACTTAAAATGCCAAAGATCCAGGAAACCAAATTACTACCATAGAGGAAAGTGGTCGAAATCCACGAAGAAATGCGTCCTGAGAAATAAGGTTGATAAGGTTCATGGGTTTTCTCCCCCCCCCCCCTCCTCACCCAGTGAAAAACGCAGTCCCTACCTCTGGTTATATGCTAGGCCAGTCTGCAAGTGTTTGACAACTTTGTTCACGTGACAAAACTCGGATGGGGATAAAACAAGTTCCTGCAATATTCGGCAGCTTTGTCACACTTCTGAGCACTGATCAGATGCACATTCTCACCCCACAAAGCGTGGATCCGCAATCCACTCGACCTCATCTGATGGTTCCCACAACACCAGGGCCGGGGTAGCGGTCCCACGCGGTGCAATGAGCAGCGCCAGCTCTTCTCAGTACCAGCAAAACGGTGATTCTGCTTGAGCTATATATCTATGTTTATATAATATATATATATATAATATATATAATATATCTTTGGTAATCAGCATGCTATGAATTATGCAGGTTTGGTTATTGCAAGGGCAGTTCTGCAATTAATATTTTCTGCGTCTTTGCTTGATTGTTCGAATTAAATCCTTGTTGTTTTCAGTAAGTCATAAATCAGTTTGGGTTTAGGCTTTGTAGAAGTTTAGGCTGGCTAACCTTTTAAGGACACTCATTCCCCATTCTCAAAGCAAGGCAAGACAGTCGGACAGAAAGCATTCGATATGGCGAAATACGATGCATGTTCTACGATACATAACCAAAGGTGAGCCATCAGTGAACAGGTTGTACATCCGAACGTCAGTACATATTTCTAAACACATTCTAACACAAGTAAATCACTTTTCCAACCATTTTGACACCATGGTAATTTCAAGGCATCGAATTGCCCTGCTGTCATTGGGTGACTGATTCGGATCCAAGGCGATGCGTGGACCCAAGCTGTTTGTTTAAATCAGGCACTCTTCTTCTGGTGGGGACGGCTTCCGAGAACTTGTAAGCGGCGTTTGTTTGGACATGCTTCTAGAATCAATGTGTTTTCAGTAATATCAGATTGTGCAAGTTTTTACGGTGGGTTTTGCGCATGTGCTGATCTGGTGCTTTTTTATTTTGATAATGGGAACCTTTGATTTTGATAAAAAGTTGATGGGCCGGATCCTTGTCGAGTGGTTTCAGTTTGTAGACTCAAGATGGACCTAGCGTGCTGGTCAACCGGGCTGTTGGAAAAGCCGTTATTGATGAGCAATTGTTTGCACCTTTTAAGTTCGTTGTGCGTGCTAGACCAGCTGGAGCAATATTTTAGAGCGCGTCGTTCAAACGAACGGATAACAGCTGTGCGACAACGCTCTGGGCACTCGATAGCACCATTCATCCATTGACAAGCATTTGCGGGTTTACCGTGTACTTTCCCCACAAAAGTTCCGTTACTCGCATCCACGTCGATGTTACGGAATGGTAAACGTTTGACACTCAGGTCAGATGTATATGGTAACGCCGATTATCGCTGGATAGCGGCCTGCAGTTGGTGGACGTGGACCTCGTCTCTAACATCAAGAAATATGTCGTCAATGCATCTGCAGTATACATTGGACTTAGGGTTTAGGTTTTTGAGGTCATGGTTCTCCAGTTAGCAGATAAATATTAGAAAAAATATGTCTATTATATATATATATATATATATATATACTATATATATATATATATATATATATATATATCTATGTATGCATTTGCTACAAATATGTTGGGATGAACTTTCGCAGGACCAGGAGGAGCTCAGTCGCTCCGTGAGAGCGCTTAAGGCATTTAACCCCAAAACACGACGCCGGAATTTTATTAACTGGATTTCAAGCATTCCGCACCTTGTCTGAACAAGACGATATTTTCTACGTATCAGGGAAAAGCCTCTTTGTCCATGTTTCATCCATCGCATGCCGCAATCAGGCCATACCAACAACGACGTCTATCGCAAAACACGCATGCTTTGGCATGTCCCTTACAGACTTGCCTTATCTTGTGCTGGACTGGTTTTAAGCTGGATATGGTATACGTTGTACGTTATATCTTATGACTTGATGTGCTTCTGTAATACGTAACTTTGCCAAGGACATCCAGGCCACGTTGGACGAAATGTGTTACATTAAGATTCGCCCACCTTAGAATAGCATATGTGCTGCCACTAATGTGCGCCTCCGATGTACCGCATTGAAAATGATCTTCGCTATTCGGAGCGAGGGTAGGACAAATTTAGGGTCACAATACCCGATTTTTGATTGCAGTTTGACGGGAGTATGTCTAGCGGTCTCTACTTTGCTAACACATCATTTATTTCCTGAGAGAGCCTCTACAAGCGTTTCTTGACTGGTGTGATCTGACATGACACGCCCCGGATCGCGCCCACTCACCGCCTTCAGCGTCGGTTCACGATTCACCGCGCCAGGGGCTAAACAAAGCCGCTTTG
This sequence comes from Pollicipes pollicipes, assembly GCF_011947565.3. Classification (NCBI taxonomy): domain Eukaryota; kingdom Metazoa; phylum Arthropoda; class Thecostraca; order Pollicipedomorpha; family Pollicipedidae; genus Pollicipes; species Pollicipes pollicipes. The sequence goes on from NW_023596576.1 coordinate 36,624,427, forward strand.
CTCAATGACAGCGCAGATCGCATGGACATGCAGCACAGCCTACATTATTCAACTTTACTCCGTGCCTGTGGTTTGTGAAATGTACGCGTGGTGGTGTGGTGTCCATCCTGCGCTTAGTGGTGCATCGCGACGGTGACGCATGACATATGTTGTCCATATGCGTAGCATGCATGCATTTTGTCTCTTTATCACTCCGTTTCAGGATATGGCTGGCTTTTCCGCGGGATGGTTCTCGAAAATTTACAAGCACTTGAAACTTCCTGACATGCAAGTCCCCTTCGTTAAATGCCTTGGGTATTCTCTGTTTTGCCGCGATGCATTCGCATTTGTTGCACAGCGTCGGGTGCGCCGTTACCAACTCGCACTCACAAAAACTTGACAATTTGTGAAATAATGGCATTATAATGACGTTAAGTTTTTTCATGGGTTGCCACGCAAATTCAAAAGCTAGTACTTAGTAAGTATTAAGCAATGTAAGTAAGCAATGTAAGTACTATTTACATTGTTTCCCTTTAATAAAACACAATCCGTTGGCATCGTTTCCAGAGCCAGATGTAAATCTTGACCCATGAGCGTCTTTCCTGAAGTGTACTACTGCAGCAGTAACAATCGGAGGTATGCAAAGTGAAAAGTTGCTTAATCCATTGTACGTTCAATGGTCATCCCGATTTTAAGTCCTGTTCAACAATACATTTCCGAAATTTTGGACTTCTGTGACAACCGTTCAAGAGGCAATTTGAGCGCCTGTAAAACATATTGGTTCACTCGTTATCTTCCAGTTCGGCATCCGGTTGCTTTCCCAGTATATCCTTCTCTTCGTCTCATCCATCCTTTCGCACGTATATCAAGGAACATATCTCGCATTTGCCATGTGCACACATCCGGCATAATGCACATTCCAGCACCGCATTCGGCCACGCTACTAATTTTAAACAAACTGTAAGCACAGACTCAGTTACATCCTTAATTAAAAGTAATTCCCAGACACCGATTTCCTATTACTGCTCATTCCCATCACACCCTTCCCGCCCCCAGCTCTTCTAACCGCGCGTCCACCCCGCCCCGAAACGGTCCGCTTATGGCGAAATGGTGAATTGCCGCGAGCCGCGCGCCACGCTCATGAATCTGACATAGCACCACAGGAGGAGAGGCGGGGCGTACGCCGGGGGGGGGGGGGGGCTGCTGAAGGGATACGGACAGACTTTGACTGTTCAATTGTTCTGTTCTTCGATTTACATTTGATGTCCTGAGGTGTAGACTGCAGAAGACCGCTTGCTGCTGTCCCCTGAGCGCCGACAGGAGTGGCGAGCTGGCGAGGGCACCCGCCGAGCTGGCGAGGGCACCCGCCGAGCTGGCGAGGGCACCCGCCGAGCTGGCGAGGGCACCCGCCGAGCTGGCGAGGGCACCCGCCGAGCTGGCGAGGGCACCCGCCGAGCTGGTTCGATCCCGATCCGCCGAGCTGGTTCGATCCCGATCCACCGACCTGGTTCGATCCCGACCCCCGAGCTGGTTCGACCCCAATCCGCCAAGCTGGTTCGTCCCGATCCACCGAGCTGGTTCGATCCCGACCCACCGAGCTGGTTCGATCCCGATCCGCCGAGCTGGTTCGATCCCGACACGCGGGCTGGTTCGATCTCGACACGCTGGTTTTGTTCTCCTCTGCGGAGACAGTCTAGTGGCTCTGTCTGTGCCTGCTGAGCTGGCCTCTGGCGATTTCGTCAGCCGTTGCATGTTAACATGGTGACAGAGCCATTATGCGAACAAGGAAACATGCAAGCTTTACGCTGCATTTAACCTATCAAATATTCCAGGACTGCTCAACAATGACGTTTATCAGCCGCAGTTTAACGGGAGCTATTCGATTCCACCTTCCACTGAGCTCACTTTGCCTTCCGCTATGAGCATCAGAAATAACAGAAGCCTGTGGGGCCGGCAGAGAAGCAAAGGTGAGGAAAGCACCCGTCCGGCTAAGGTGAGGAAAACACCTGTCCGACTAAGGTGAGGAAACACCCGTCCGGCTAGGTGAGGAAAACACCCGCCCGGCAAGGTGAGGAACACCCATCCGGCTAAGGTGAGGAAATACCCGTCCGGCTAAGGTGAGGAAATACCCGTCCGGCTAAGGTGAGGAAATACCCGTCCGGCTAAGGTGGGGAAATACCCGTCCGGCTAAGGTGAGGAAAACACCCGTCCGGCTAAGGTGAGGAAATACCCGTCCGGCTAAGGTGAGGAAATACCCGTCCGGCTAAGGTGAGGAAAACACCCCGGCTAAGGTGAGGAAAACCCGTCCGGCTAAGGTGAGGAAATACCCGTCCGGCTAAGGTGAGGAAATACCCGTCCGGCTAAGGTGAGGAAATACCCGTCCCGCTAAGGTGAGGAAATACCCGTCCGGCTAAGGTGAGGGAAGCACCAGTCCGGCTAAGGTGAGGAAATAAACCGCTCGGCGAGGTGAGGAAGCATCTGTCCGGTTAAGGTGAGGAAATACCCGTCCGGCCAAGATGAGGAAAACACCCGACCGCCTAATGGTCGTAGAGGGAATTCGAAGTCTTCTGACTTCCCTGTTCAGCGCGTCGGGCGTGGGTACACAGCCCAAACTATAAATCGTGCATCTACCTACGTCATAGCTTTTTTGAACGTCACACATGGCATACTTTTGTTGTTGCGTGCATCATGCTTTTCGGCAGCTATCGTCGCTGCACACGGGGTTTGTCTTCTTCTTTCATCCACTCTCATCTCCCGTCTAGTCACCTTGGACAGACTTTCAGAAAGCCCAAGCGTTGCAATCGACGACTGGATAAGCGGTGCCCACCGCGTGGGCCGACGCGCTACGTGCAGCGAGAGCACGGTACCACGCCTGGGGCAATGGTTTGGGTGTGTCAGGGGATATCGAGAATACCGCCTGGGCACGGCGCAACCACCTCACTGTTTTCAAGAGAAGTAGACGACAGTGGTTGAAGGCGGCGAGGAGCAGCGGTTTGGAGTGACGCTGGTGGTGATGGCGACGGTGAAGCTGACTCATATGAACTGTTAGTGATTGTTTTAAAGTCAACCTGCACCGGTTATCTGTGCCTTGTGGGGTTAAAAAGCCTCGTCCAGCATTCTCAGACCTCGCGACTCGTCAGTTGTCATTTGGAAGCGTGTGGAGAAGGCGGGCGTTGCGTGTCATCATCAAATCACCGGGGTCCAACCCGAATCTCGCGTCTCACCATCTGAGCGGGGTTTCAGTCGGTCGGTGACTGCCGCAGGCGTCCCGGTAGTCAGTCCTGGGGACGTATGAGCTGGCGGGCGGCACTTCGTCCTCTTGGCCTAATTTAATTGTTTCCCCTCACCCTTTCCCTTGTCTCTGCCCTGCCACCCCCTCGTCTCGTCTCTGTCTCTGTCCCTGGCTTTTAACAACTGCCGGTTGACACAAATCCACGCTTACGCGCAGCTTGAACAAAAGTGTAGTCCAGTACACGCGGTTTCTTACGAAGATGTGCATATATTAACACACGACTTGCTGGTCGATGCAGATCGCGACAAATCACACGGGCCAACCACACACTAACCGGTCTCTGGCACGGGCCACCGCGCGCTGCTGCGTTCCGCGCGACCGCTCCAGGCACGCTGGTGTATTCCAGACTACCTGACTCTGCGCCGAAACACCGCGGGTGACCCGAGCCTGAGAGCCGTATTGGTTAGCCGCAGACGCTGGTCCGCAGTCCACACCATTCGCGCGGGCTCATCTCACTTACCATGCAGTCAGACACCACGTTCTGCCCCAGAAAGGACAGTGGGGCGGTCCTTATACCCTATCTTACCATCCCGCTCCCCCACCTCCGCGCTCTGCAGACGTGGACGCGAGACAACACGGCCTCGCGGTCACAAGACGGCTACAATCTCCGGCACGTTCTGGAACCGCGTAGGATACGTCATCGACGCTGATGTTGAGCCTGATCCTGGTCTCGAGGTCGTGCCGCGCGTGCTGGGCGTGCAGCAGCCGGCAGGCGCACAGGCCCGACATCAGGCCGAACGTCTCCGACAGTGTCGGCGGGGGTGATGCCTGGGACGGGAGACGACAGCATGTAACATGAGTGTGGCCCAGCCATCAGACAACGTTGGTGTGGTGGAGCAGGGGACTATTCCCCAGATGACGTCACTGAGCACGTCAGACAGGGGCTAGCTGAAGGAAGACTGTGGAAGGTTAAACGGCTCCGGGTAACACAGAATGCCTGACGGCCCAACGGTACCTGACTCAAGGGACGACACGGAAAGAGACGTTCCAAGGAGAGCCAGGCTTGACGACACACAAGGTACGCCCCAGCTGACTCCCGCGACGGCAGACCCACCCACTGACAAAACATGACGCTCAGTGGAGCGTCTCAACCACGGCGTCCGCGCGATCTCCGGTAGGGGAATCGATCAGGGGCAGACATCGATCCTCTCCCAGATGTCAGCCACCACCGACGTGGACAGCACGGGAGTCTGGGAGGCCGGACTGGGGTGAAAACAGGTACCTCGTACCTCTTCTCTAGCCACGTACTACTCGCTACCAACCACTAAATGCCACGAGCGCCGGCGTCCTCATACACTACGACGCGGAGTGTGGTTTCTTAATGCCCGTAAGATCCCCGCGAAAAGGCTAATCATTTCGCACCCCCCTCTTAAATATGACAAACCAAACTTCCTGATCAGTCCTGTCATGTGGCAAGCCTAAAACATACAGGGATTCTGCATCGTAGTTAAAACAGTGCTAATGCAAAGGTCTATCAAAATATGAAAGCATCCATGGCGACATATAGCGCTGGGTGCCCACCTGCGTCCACCCCTGGTCCTGCTACGTCTTTACCACCCCTGGTCATCTGTAAAGTTTACACTCAACACGTTCCAAATCCCGGTAAGTTACACGTGAAAATGTCTAACATTTGCCGTGCTTCTACTGTAGCATGCAACTCGCCTAACCCCGCCGGACATTGCCGTCGCCGTTCCCAGCCCGGACATTGCTAGGGAGTTGAGAAGCGGCGCCCACTGGACTAAAACAATACGAGTCCTGGAGTGGGAGAAGCTGCAGAAGATGGCAGGAAGAATTTTTCACCCGCCGTCAAACTTTGAAAAACCGACGAATCTATAAAAAAACTCGGTTTAAGAGAATACTGGGGTAAAATCCTGGTTTTACGGTTTTGTGAGGTGGCGTCGATAACCCTGGTTTTTCTACGAGGAGTAAAGCTATTACTGCTAGCTCATCTATGTGTGTAACGTTCCTCACAAATGCACTCGACAACTTACGTACAGTACAACTACGTGTCATGAAGGAACGATCTCATGCAAAAGCAACTCACACTTGCTGCAGTATTCCAAATTTACTTATTCGACGACGCATTAGCTTATTTCGAGCATCTCGAATCTAGTGGTAACTGTCGCCGCTAATAAAGCGCAGCCTTTGTTTTGCATGGCATAGCTCGAGCAGCATCCGGGAACAGGCAAAGATGTGGGACGAGGATAAAAAACAGTACAAAGCCACAACTTTCCCTGCGTGTAATGAAATAATCTGCAAAGGGCACAAGAAGCGCATGACGAGGTTTGTCACACCTTCACAGCCAGTGGTTTGTCACACCTTCAAAGCGGCAGACGGCGGCCAGCTGCTCGTAGACGCGTCCGAGTCGTGCCTCCTCCAGGCCGGTGCGCTGAAACTCGGCCACCACAGCCTGGAGCAGCGAACGGGCCAGCAGCGGACACGAGCTGAAAAACAGGCCCCATCCCGTCAGCCCGTCTCCTGAAACGTACCCCTTCCGATCACTGAACACGGGGCCTAGGTCATCGGTTCTAAATGTTTCGAACCACAAAGCAGAACATGAGCCCTCACCGGCACAGGAGAAAGGGGAGGTGCGACAATACATCGATTTCGGGAGATTTTACCTTACCTGCAAACTTCGGGAATCGTCGAAACGTCCATGAACAGTGTATAGTGATCATATAATCCAAACTTACGACTCATGAAACGCGCCCCATGATCATAGGCGCCAAAATGGCGTATTCCTCACAAATCAGATGCTCTTTAGGTCTGCATTCTGGTTACTGGATCCAAAAGTAATTCGTGGAACAACACTAATGCGGCAAGGAAACCGTAATTAAGCAATCCTAACAATGCATGTGGTTTCATTCACAGCTCACAATACAAAACAGCAGGCAAATCTGGCAAGGGCCTTGCAGGGCCACCGCGCAGCCAGTGCCTAGTAACCAGGGATCCCCGAGACCGCGGTCTGGCCACCGTGCAGCCACTGCCTGGTAACCAGAGATCCCCGAGGCCGCGGTCCCGCCACCGTGCAGCCACTATCGAGTAACCTGAGACCTACGAGGTCGCAGTCCAGCCACCGCGCAGCCACTGCCTAGTAACCAGGGATCTCCGAGGCCGCGGTCTGGCCACCGCACAGCCACTGCCTGGTAGCCAGAGATCTCCAAGACCGCGGTCCAGCCACCACGCAGCACCTGCCTAATGACCAGAGATCTAAGAGGCCGCGGTCCGGGATCGGAAGTTCCGAATTCTTCCATTTACCAACTGCCGAACACGTGCTGACACGGCAAAGTTCGCATGCTTAAACAAACCGCCCCAGTCCGTGCATAGTGGTAGTAATTGGGTGGCGTTGCACCAGATGACGTCACTCGTCGCCATGGCAACGCAAAGCACTCAAGGTATCTGTCCATCAGGTGATTTCCAAACCAACACTTCAAAACTGACAAGGAGGTAGCGATGTTTTCTCAATTTTAGACGTTATGAACGCTGTATACTATCAGCGCTGGATGTTTTGATTTCGAATGGTGCAAGCCTTGATGCTGACTTCCCCATCTCGGCACATTGGATAATACTTAAACGTTCTGAACGCTGCATGCTGCTGCGATTTGGGGCGTCTTGAAAATTGGACGCTATGAACTTCGGATGTTTAATACATATCCCTAAGTTCCACTTGTCACCAGGTCAGGCCATCGTTCTATACCTGCATGGCGAAAAACACACACACACACACACACACACACACACACACACACAACCACACACACACACACACACACACACACACACACACACACATACACACACACACACACACACACACACACACACACACACACACACACCACACACAACACACACACACACACACACACACACACCACACACACACACACACACACAACACACACACCCACACACCACACACACACACACCCACACACACACACACACACACACACAACACACACACACACACACACACACACAACCAGCTCATTTGCTCAAACTCATGCTCTACCACGCCGTACGCGGATATAGCAAGTTTCGTACCCCATGCCCCAGGGAACAGAGGCAAAATACCGAGCACCGGCACCTTGAATCTGTTTCACTCCAACACGAAAACCACGCGCGCCCATGCTGGAAACAGCTTAAGCTTCCTGGTAACATGGTAACCGCCGCTCTTACCGAATTGCCATGATCTTGGGCGAGGAGAACATCTCTTGGATTGCCCCATTGACGTGTTCCATGGTGACCAAAGCGGCAGATTTCTTTGGCGACGTGAGGCGCCGCCCCTCGGCGGGCCCTGTCTCCGCTAGTTCCGTGGCCCGCCGACAGATGTCCAGCGCCCGGCGAGCGTCCCCGGACACCGCCGCCACCTTCCTGTGCCAAAGCAGGAGCACGTGAACGGAGACGACACAAAACCGCCGGTGAACGTCAAAGAAACGCCAGATCCATAGGTAAGAAAGTAGCTGCGAGGGCCCTACATAGTTTATTTAAACCTGTACATAAGAAAGAAAATATACTTCGGATCAATCACACAATCTACAAATTCCTGGTAATCGTCCACATATGACACTCGTTTCAAACGCCACAGCACATGGCAGGCAAGCGAGGTACAAGGCCAAGGGCAGCAGTTCGCAAATTCGACGTAAATATGCTTGCAACCATTACTTTCACTGACAAAATGCACAGCAGCCAGTCGCGCAGCGTCTGAACACAGCCCATGCCGACCTGGTGGTCTGGCTCTGAAGCGGTGTTACCTGCCCACCAGCTGGACGGCGTCCGGGTCAAAGGCGTCCAGCCCACTGAGCCGACTGGTGACGATCTCCTGCAGCTGCTGGAACGTGTACGGCTGGAAGGTCATCCTGGTCAGGCCCTGCCAGAAAAGGAGATGAGCTTACTCCTCAGAGGCAGAATGGCCAGGACAGGTCTTTGGTCAGCAGCTGAAATAGTGAACATCAGCCCTGATGACAGAAGGAACGGGTGCCTTTTATCACTCACGATCTCCCCATTTACAGCCCCAGTGAATTATACATATCCCATTCCTTCCACGTAAGGGTACGTAGCCCACTACAAGAAACCCGAACAGCTGCACAGGACACCCTGATACATACTGAACATCGACCTAGCAGTCCACAGCCCCGTCGGACGTCCGGACGGGCCGCGCCCCAACTGACCAGCCTGCTGGACACCCGGTTCATCATGACGCGCTCGGGCAGGTCCCTAGCAGTCCAAAGCCCCACCGGACGCCCGGACGGGCCGCGCCCCAACTGACCAGCCTGCTGGACACCCGGTTCATCATGACGCGCTCGGGCAGGTCCATGGTGTTGGCGATGGCGACCACAGTCAGCTGCGCGTGACGCCGGCTCGGCCAGTCGAACAGGTTGTACAGCACGTTCTGCTTGCGGGTCCACAGCAGGTCCAGCTGCCAACGGAGCGGGTGGGCGGGGTGACGACAGGACTGGCTGCCCACGGAACCCACTACGCTCCACACGGGGTTCGAGCAGGTCTCAAACATACGGCTGTTATCATACGATAAGTTCCGCACATGGCTGCTGACAGAACGCATGCTAGCCTGGTGGATCCCTAAAATCTGTCTCATGGTTGCTCTGTCGTGAGTCAAAGTAATCACCACGAGCAAATCCGCACGCAATCGCGAAGTCCCGACCAGACGCACGAACACACCTCCACTGCCGCCGCCGCCCGGCGAGCCTAGCCACTCCCTCCTAAGACCCCCCGCCCCTCCCGGTCAGCATGGACCCCGGAGCACCCGGCCCGCGCCGCCGGCGCTGGTGGAGCGTCTCACCTCGTCCACCATGAGCAGGATGGGTCGGCGGCGGCCGGCCGGTGCCGAGAACCGCTTGTCCAGCATCTGAGCGGCGTGCTCGGGCACGGCCTTCGTCCCGGTCAGCTCGGCGATGATCTGGCTGTAGACACGCTCGGGGCCCGTCAGCCGCATCCCGTTCACCTCGATAAACTGCCGACAGATGGCGGGCTGGTCACGGCGCGGCCCGGCCATGGACGGCCCGGTGTCTTAAGACGTCTCCGCGAATCCAGACGGCCACAGCGGACGGTGCGGCCCATGCATGTTCCCCAGGACTTTTGATGGCGTCATATTTTGGATGGCGAGCTCCATTACAGCCATCAGCATGCAGCTATAAACGTATTTCGTCCATACGAACAGCGAACAGCGGAAACAGACAACCCTTCAAGCGGCAAAACGCGCCAGCACGGTCGGCGCCACAGCCGGCGGGACAGACCTGGAAGTCAGGCAGGGCCGGCGTCGCTGGCCTCGCGCAGGCTCCTCACCACCTCTCGCATGGTGGCAGTCTTCCCCGTGCCGGGCACGCCGCTCACGTACATACACCTGCGACGGCGCCGCGCCCGTCAGTGCGCATCGGCCGGCTGCGACCAGGTGGCCGTCTGAGCCTCCTCGGCTGGCACTTGTCGGGAGACTGTGATGCAAAACGCGCGCCACAGCACCAAAAGCTGCACGATTAGGGGACCTCTGGAGACATTTTGCACAACTGTTTTGCGCACGCACGCTTGTCCACCAACCGAATGAGTTCCCTTACGACAGATGTTCCACAAGCAGTGACGAACGACAGTGAAATGAATCGCGATAAAGTGAATGAACTGAATGCAGTCCAGCTGCAGCACTCACCCGCCAGTTCTGTCGAGCAGACGCGCCTCCACGAACGTGTAGATGTCGAAGAACTCGTTCTCGCGGCAGGGTAGCGCGTCCGGCACGGCGGCCACGTGCAGCCGACTGCGCGCCTGTTGCAGCGGCGTGCCGGGCGTGCTGAGGCGGCCGGCGGCGGCTCGGACCAGCGGCGTGCCAGCGGCCTGGACGCGGACCAGCCGAGTGGTCAGTGCGCTCTCAGTGGCACGGCCCGAG
>NW_023596576.1:36635592-36677830 GCF_011947565.3 Pollicipes pollicipes
GGTCGTCATCTGACGGGATCCACTCATCACCTGAGCGGAACACCTCCACTCATCCGCTGGTCCTCACCCAGCTGAGGACCTGTCACCCGACTCTCAGCTGACTGGACCCCTGTCACCACACTCTCACTCAGCTGAGAACCTGTCACCCGACTATCAGCTGACTGGAGCCCTGTCACCACACCCTCACTCAGCTGAGGACCTGTCGCCCGACTCTCAGCTGACTGGAGCCCTGTCACCACACCCTTCACTCAGCTGAGGACCTGTCACCCGACTCTCAGCTGACTGGTCCCCTGTCACCACACCCTCACTCAGCTGAGGACCTGTCACCCGACTATCAGCTGACTGGAGCCCTGTCACCACACCCTCACTCAGCTGAGGACCTGTCGCCCGACTTTCAGCTGACTGGACCCCTGTCACCACACCCTCACTCAGCTGAGGACCTGTCACCCGACTCCCAGCTGACTGGAGCCCTGTCACCACACCCTGGCCACAACGAGACCCTGTCAACGACACGTACCTGACCTGACCCTCTCCTGGCCGGGCATCGTCGCCCAACACTCCCCTGACTAGAACTCTGCCACTCAATCCTGGCGTGGCTCTGAACCCTTCCCAGAGCTTCACCTGACCCCCACCTGTCCGACGACCTGTCATACGACTCACCTGACCAAGAACCTGACAACCAGCGGAGGGCGTTCATAATGTTCACATCTCATAACATCTACAGCCCATAATGTCCGCAGTTCATAATGCTCACAGTTCACGATGTCCACAGTTTACGATGTCCGCAGTTCATAATGTCAACAGTCCATAACGTCCACAGTCCAAAATGTTCACGGCTCATAATGGACACAGTTCACGATGTCCACAGCTCATGATGCCCGCAATTCATGATGTCCACATTTCAGAATACCCATAGCTCATAATATCCACGGTTCACAATGTCCACAGCTCACAACGTCCACAGTTCAGAATGTCCACAGGTCATTGTCCACAACCTGGCGCTGCCTGCGTCCGCCAGGATGAGAAATTCTGCCCTTGTGGGAGAGCGGCGTCGCTAAGCGCCGTGACGTCATTTCCTCCGATTTGGTATGCAATTCAGCACCGTTGTTGCAAGGTGAATCTTCCGCGCCCTCCCGAAGCCCGACACTCAAGCCCGACTGGGAAGAGGGCACATGGGTTACAGCGCATGGGCTACGACGCATGGGCTACGACGCATGGGCTCCCCGATATATGCTATGTCCCGCCCATACTTTTCGCAGTTTACACTTGGCCTCATAACGACAGCTAATGACATCTCATAAATGTCTAATATGCGAGTCAGGGTCTCAATGGGTGTCCACGCCAAAAATAGGGCTTACGAAATTAAGTGTAACCTGCGCGAAAACCATGAAAGGGACATAGCTTATGTCGGGGAGACCATGCGCCCTATTCGTCTGAGATATAATGCACACCTGCGAGACACAAACAGCAAAACAGAGAATGCCCCTTTCAGCGATCTATTTTTGACAAAACACGCTCAGGCTGAACTCCCAAGAGATCTTTCAGGGCCCACAGTGCCTAACAGGGGCCCCTGTGTTCGGCAAGGAGCCCGAGTCGGTCAGAGGCAATGTCCGAGGAGGCTCCAAGAGCCTGGAGGGCCTATCGGGACCTGTGATCAAGGACCCGATTGGAGGGCCTTAGGGCACAAAGGGCTGGTCGAACTCTTATTCAGGGGCCCTGGCCTGCGGGGACGGGTCCTCAAACGACAGTCAGCGCGCTTCTTGCGCCGATCGAGGACCCCTGGGTCGATATGGGCCTATGTGTCGGCCAGGCGCCTCCAGTGCCGTACAGTCCGGCTTCGGGTAGGTATGGACCTGTGGGCCCACTGCCCAATCAGTTACAAAGCCGGGCCTCTGCATCTGCCAGAGTTCACAGCCCTTTACAGAGGATCCTGTGTTTGCGCGGGGCTCCGAACCAGCAAATGGCAGTGTTCGATGAGGCCCGAAGAGGGGCCAGGGCGGCCCACCGAAACCGTTGATCAAGGGCTGGGTTGGAGGGCATGAGGAACCGGAGAACTGGTCGCGTGTCACATTAAGGATGCTCTCCTGCCCGTAAAGCCGCGACCTCAAATGCCGGTAAGGGAGTCTCTTGCATCGATTGGGAACCCCTGTGACAGTGCGGGCCTCTATTTTGGCAAAAGACCACCAACGCCGCACAGTCGTCTGCCTGTCGGTCTGAACCCTGGGGCCATTTCCAAAGCACGAGCGAGGCCGGACTCGCGATCTGCGTTAGTTGGGGTCACTGTAACCATGAGGGTGTCGGCCAGGGGTCTGCAGTGCCCAGCAGGGTGCCATGTGTCGGCAAATAGCCCGTGTCGCTTGGAATCGTGTTGGCGGGGGTCCGAAAATGGGTCCGAAGAGGCCCTTCGGGACCAAAGATAAAGCGTCCGATTGAACTCTGGCACAGCTCCTTAATCATGGTGCCATGACCTGAAATATCCGTCAGAAGGCTTATTTTATGCCACCCTTATTACGATTCTCCATTCCTATTACAAAGGGCCTCGTCACGGAGCCAACTAGTCGGCTCCATGTCCACCTGAGACCTTGAGGCCCTTTTTCCACGCAAGAGCGGGGTCGGGATCCGCAATTTGTGATGTTCGAGTCCCTGACACAATGAGGGACTCCGGTATCGGTCAGGGGCCACAGTGCTTGGCAGGGGTTCTGTAGCGGCAAGTGGCCTCGAGTCGCCCGGGCGCGGTGTTTGGGAGGTCTGGATAGGGATCATAAGATCTCGAGACCAAAGATCGGGGACCCGATTGGAAGGCTGAAGGGCCGGAAGGCTGGCTGTAGTTCACATTAAGGACCCCGCCCTTGGGGCCGTGATCTCAGCTGTCAGTTAGAGGGCCGCTTGCACTGATTGGGAACCCCTAACACAGAGCGTTACTCTTTTTCGGCCAGAGATCACCAACACCGAATAGTCGAGCCCGTGTCGGTCTGATCACTTGGGGCCCATTTGCCCAGCAGGGACAAGGCCGGGCCCGCGCTTTGCATTGGTCCGGGCCCCTGCAACAATGCGGGACTCCTGCAGTGGTCAGGAGCCCAGTGCCTAAGAGAGCCTTGTGAATGTGCCTTGTGAACAAGGGGCTTCAAGTCGATCAGGGGGGCACTTGCTCAACAGGGACGGGAACGGGACTCCGAATGACAGAGGCCCCATTATGTTTGCCAGGGCCCTCTGACAATGACAGGAAACATGATGACTCATGATGACTGCTCACATTAAGACAATGAAAGGGTCCTGTGCCAGTCAGGGCCCCAGTACCGAACGTTGGATCCTCCAACCCAATTCCAGCATGGGCCCGTTAAACCGAACTTGAGTCTTTGTACCTATTATCAGACCACCTGCGGGCGACCAGGGAAGTTGTTACGTCAGTGAGGACTCCTGCCTTGATCGGAGGGCAAATGCGCGGGTCAGAAAGCCTTCCGCGTAAGGAAGGGGACCAATGTGATATGATGTATCCCTCTAAGAGCTTCGGGATCGACCAGGGAATCCCGTCCCGCGTCGCCATTGTGGCAGCCAGTTAGACATCCCTCGGTGGAACGGCGCGACCACTCAGCCCTTGACTGGAAACAACATATGCTTCCTGATGATTTACTCAAAGGGTGCTTTACCCGGAAAGAAATGAGGGGTCTCATTAGTGTTGAATATAGTGGGTTGGAACGAGTGAAAAATGAACAAGGCCATCCCATATTTGCCAGATAACGTTTGTTCCGTTGCAGAATCGATACGTGAAATAGATTATATCAAAAGGTTTGACCTTGCGCGACCGCAACCTCGGGAGTGAGGACATCGATAGTTTGGATCGCAGTTTCCGTAAAACTGAACGGCGTTGGCCACTGCAAGTGACGCCAGGCGAAGAGAACCGTGTGCGCGGAAACGACCGTCATGGGATAATGGTTCCGAATGTCCGTTAAAATTGATTCGCACCGTTTAAGGAGAAGACTGGGCGAATTTCTTACAACTTAGAGGATGTCCTCTGGACAGATACCAGTTACAGTAACATGAAACATAGAGATTTTGCCTCTACTCTTCCAACTCCACCACCGGATTGCGACACCACTTCGCGGTGCTGTTAAAGCCAATCCGTTCTGTAAAGGCCAATCATCAATCTTAAAATCGCGCTGATGAAACGTCCACCCTGACTTCGTTCTAGATGCACAATTTGATGGCATAAAACGCTCAAAGGCACTTCTCTCAAATACGTTATCGTTTCGTCCACCCGTTGGCCACAGCTTAGTGCTAGATGCGGGGCCAACGCTGCGCGTCGTACGGAAACTGCAACGTTTAGCGTCGATGTTTTTGTCACCAATATTTTCAAGCGCACATGTTCAAGACTACATCACATAACTTGCATCAATAATCGATCCCGACTGCATGTTTAACATGTCCAAAACAAAATGTTTGAGCCATGTTGATACAGTGGTGACACATTTCGATCTAAATCTACATTCGTACGGTCCCTAATGTAGCTGTATAACTAGAAAGATACAAATTCTAACTTCTGAGTTCTATTGGCTTGGAAGGAGTCCACCGGGTCAGCAAAAATGGAAAGCGCCGGTGATCTATTTTATGCAGTCGCTTAACGCATGATTTCTACAGTATATTGACGATAAAATTCAGGCAGAATTGATCTCGCGGTAGCTTCTGGCTTTTATTCAAGTTAAAAGAGGACAATTAAAACAGTGTCATAGCAAGGCGTGTCCTCATTTACATGTGGGCCATATCCAGATATTTCTTTTTTGGGGGTGGGGAGCCTTTCATTATCAGCGGGCCCTTTGTCGATATTGTGCCACCTCTTGGTTAAGGCTCTGACTGTACGCCTGTACGCAACCTCAGACAGAAACTAGCTTAAAAGGAATGTTCCACATTCGAAGATGTCGCAGCAAACATCACGCATGGTGAAATAAGCTCACTTAGAGCTATTGGCATGTTTTTAGGTGGAAAAGATTGCTCAAGGCAACACAAGTTTCTTATGTAGTAACCACGCTCCTAAATACGCCCTTGTTTGATTGCGTCATTTTACCTTGCACAGCATTGATTGACGGTCAATTGACGACCATTACATCTGGAAAGTGCGCGCACGAACGCCAGATATCAACGACTCGACAACCATATTGTTATTGACATTGATCTCCGCATACCAATGATATGACAAGATTATGATGAGGTTACTATGATGTCATGGATGCCGGGGTGACCTTGAGATAACCTTCCCGAGATAGTCAGCACGCCTTCGCGGTCGAGCACTCGCAAACTGGAGGGGTTTGGGCCTTACGAAGGGCAGGGCTGTGGACTTTACCGAATGATCTTCGAGGTTGCTACTTCAGTTTAAAACCCCATGCAAATGTGGGGCACTCTGTAAAATGTATGATGCTACTGGGCGAATCTTATGAAGCACCCGGAAGAGACGTACCCCGCTGAGCGCTTTCCCCACCTGTCACAAAATTCCTTTGGTGGCAAGTGCCTTGCAAAATCAGGTAAGTCTGGTGCCGGGGCTCAAGACAACTTGTATCTTGACCACGCACAGCGGTGGATCCAGACGGGGAAGGAGGCACGAGGCCATCACCTCCGCCTCCTCTTAGGTCTCCGAAGGGCCCATAACCCACTGAACGGACGCGGATTATTTAAACACAAAACGCCAAAAATTGGACGTCCTCGTGTCTGCAAGCTACCAGGAAGGGCCCAATGCGAGCACAAATGCCCCTTGAACGGAAACCATGTTTATCACTGATTGAGAGGGAGGTTGTTGAAGCAGATTTTAGGGATCATTACCCTGTCTAGAGGCCCTACGCTGCTACCGAGGGCCCGAAATGTCCACTCACCGGGGCGCTTCGATCGCTAAGGAGCCTTCCATGTTCCCGGGATTTGTTCCCATTTGCTCGGAGGTCTGTAAGCTGTTGTTAAGACTATATGCTAACCGCCGGGCACTTTTGTTCGCTCCACGCCCATCACATTGGTATTGGCTCCTTCCGTAATGTCAGAGGGACTTGACTCTGTTGCCCAAAACCCCGCGTGTTATTGCGAGCATCGGCATTCCCGTCACTTACCGTGTTTCGCCACACGCGTGAACGGGCCTTGCCAAATCAATTCATGCGCAGTTGGAGGCACTGATGTTTCTCGGTGTTGTACGCCCAGGACTGTTCAGATACGTTCAGCGGCATTCACAATTTACAAAGGGTTAAAAGTCCAGCAGCAGCAGCGCTCTTCCCAATGCCTACACGGTATACCGGGGTTTGTTCATGAATTCCACCGTCGTCCATACGTTCAAAAATAAACATAATCGTCACGCTGGTGTCGCGCAACTTTTGCAGGGCGCGAACTGTGAGGCCCACGGAATCTAGACAAAATTGCAAAAGCCATACGGACACCCAGACAGCATCAGTAACTGTGACCTACGGGGGTTGCCACAGCGTTGGTGCCGGAGAGATGGCGAGCGTACCGGACAGGAGGCGTATACATTAGAGTCAAACAGATGCCCGGCACTAGGAAGACTGTTTCGAAAATCACCGGATGTAACGAATTAGCCGAATTAGCCGATAAAATAGACCCATAATCGTGGGAAACGCAAGAGTAACGATTTGACATACTATTTGTTTTAATAACAATCGCTTCTACATTCACTTTGAAGGCATGTTGTACATGTTCGCAACCGGGCCAACATGCATGTACAAGTTAAAACTAGAATACGTTTCAAAGAGACATATACACGCTTACAGCATCTTGGCTGTTGAAACCCTAATGGACAATTATAAGCGCTCAACCAGCACGTGGAAAGTTTAGACACTTCGACACATCTCTAACAATTTATATAACGAGGTAAACAATGGATTTTGAGGTTGTGCTTGGGAAAAGAGTGTTGAAATGCCAGCGATAGCTTAAGGCTGACGTGGACGTTATAACTAAGCCGTACTGGACGAAGAACGGTCCGCGTGCTACTGTTCCGATGGGTTCTCATGTTACAGGTCGCTACGTTGGCAAGCCAATCTGTTCCGATAGGTTCTGAGGTTACAGATCGCTTCTTTGGCAAGCCGTTCTGTTCCGATAGGCTCTGAGATTACAGATCGATACTTTGGCAAGCCAATCTGTTCCGATAGGCTCTGGGGTTACAGATCGCTACTTTGGCAAGCCAATCTGTTCCGATAGGCCCTGGGGTTACAGATCGCTACTTTGGCGAGCCAATCTGTTCCGATAGGCCCTGGGGTTGCAGATCGCTACTTTGGCAAGCCAGTCTGTTCCGATAGGGTCTGAGGCTTGCAGAGATCGCCACTTTGACAAGCTGTTCTGTTCCGATAGGCTCTGAGGTTTCAGAAATCGCTACTTTGGCAAGCCGTTCTGTTCTGATGCTCTGGGGTTTAACAGCTGGCTACTTTGGCAAGCCGTTTTGTTCCGATGGGCTTTGGGTTTTAACAGATCGCGTGTTTGGCAAGCCGTTCTGTTCCGATGGACTTTGGGGCCTAACAGATCGCTACTTTGGGAAGCCATTTTACCACCCAGTCGGACGTTATGTTGATTGCCATCACATGTGCATGGTGGATGTTTCGCTTTCCGCCAGCGTATCTGCCATTAGATCATATTTTTTTCCCTGGCGACCACGCGAGCAGTAAACGTATCACTTAATCAAGTTACAATAACTGTGTTTATGTAGCATTTCCGCACACCTGGAAGGCATGCAGTACCATTAAAAGCAAGAACATGGGAACTTTCACGAACGAGTAGCTGTGTTGGTGATATATCTTTCAGGTGCATGATGTCCATGGTAATTCCGACACACTTTGCTACTGGCACTGCCATTTGACCACATTGTTGCTGTCGCTCTCCCGCCTCTCTCGCTCTACCGCCATGCTCGCATCCCTGGATGAAACCGGGGTTTGGAGCCTGAGTGTGGCAGCCGCCCTTGACCTGCTCCGCTTGTTTAGCTCTTATAGCTCATCACAAGCACGCTTTACCGTCTACCAAGTGCACCTGCACCTGTACAAGATTTCCAGCTTTCATGTGACAGTGACAGTTATGTGCTGTAAGCTAGGTTTTGTGTGGAGCTGCCGTGACTTTGTTCCCCTTGTCTATGCCACATTCGGTGCACGGGGTGTTCCAAGAGGCAGGTCACGTCCCGCCATCCCATGTTCTACCTATCTGAGGAAAGGTAAAGCAAAGTCATCAATGGACTGTCCACAACATCGGTCAGCTCTACCTGCATCGGTGTACTACAATACACCCGGGGGGGGGGGGGGGGGGGGGGAGGGTGCTGCGACCGCCGGGCCTAGCCGGCCGGATGGCCGCCTGCCCTGCTGGCCGTTAGCGTGGCTACAGTACCAGCGAGCTCTGCTGGTACCCGCCCGGTTGTCTCTACGTGTGCCTGGCTGCTGCCAGCAGAGCTGCTGTGCGGCGACCGGCCATGGCAGCTGACACCCGGATAATAATCGGATATCTCGAAATGTCCGGTCGCTGATGTCGTCATTAGGTAAGGTTAACGTGCTTTTACAAAGTCACGGCGTCGATATACCGTGCCTGAGTGAGACCTGGCCGACTGCAGCCGTTGACGACATCTGTCTGTCTTTCCCGGGCTGCTGTGCCGTCAGACGAGACCGTGGAGCTCACGGCGGTGGCGTGCGTGCCATCTAGAGAGACGCGCTACTAGCGGTAACACTTGATGCCCCGTCCTCAGGCTCCAGTCTGGAGTGTTGATGGCTCCATTTTTCTCCGCGCAGACAGCTGACCGCCGGCGTGGTCTACAGACCTCCAAATGGACCGATGTCACCTGCCCTGGATGACCTACGCGATCACGTACCTGTTACGGGGATTTCACCATCGGGCGCCAAAAGAGATTAACGGAATGACAAGAAATTAAACAAACTGGATTCTTGATCCCCGTATGGTAATACTGGCAGCGGCAAATTGCGCTTTTTCGAAATGAAGGCAGCATTTTCTTACAAGCGATATGTATCGCTTTGGTGAGGCGCATATACAGAATTACCGTCATGCCAATTTATTTGAAATCGAAGCAGCATTATGGTCTGCAGGCTGCTTCGAAGAAAAAGATGGACATCTGCCGAAACTGGGAATTCCTCACACGGCGCAATGGCGCTGTAAAGTTAATTTAAAAAGTCCTGAAAGGCTTGGCACCAAGCTTCGGTGCTGTGTGTGGCAACGTAGTCCAATGTGTTCCGACAAAGGACAGATAATTTCTCTTATAATGGGATTTGTTCCAATGCAATCGTTTTCAGATGTTCTCACGACCCTTCGGTATTGTTTCTCAGATGTTTAACAGATAGGCAAAACAGCAGAGTACATCGAGTTTTCCATGATCGGAGCTGGCGCACAGCCTGAAAGTTTTCCAGGAGGCCCAACGTCTTCAACGGTCCCGTCTCATGAGACTGAGCTCCCTGCAACCATCCTTATTTTACCATGTCTATTTCTGAATAGTTCCTGTAATCACCCGTATTCCACTGCTACCCCATGCTCGTATTGATTCCGGAGGGCCTCCAAGTGATTTTTGTGCTCTTAACTTGAAAAGGTGGAAGAGGCGTAGCCAATGAGGGGTGGGGTGGGGGGGGGGGGGGAGAGGTGGACCCATGCCTCTCCTCTTCCCCCTCCTGGAGATCGCAGGGCCCCTCCGCTAAATGTTGGCAATTTAAGACATCCACACGGCTTCTAAAATATAAAAACGGCCCTGCGCCATCAAAATGGAATCGTGAGGCTCTTCCGAATGGACAAATCATGGCCCTCTTTCTGTAAAAGATCGATTCCACTGGACTTTTTCTAGGACTTCTGCACCTTAGGAGATAGTTGTTTGGATGTCAGGACTCTTAAAGAAAGACGCTTGCCAAAAAAGAGCGGCGAAGCGATAAGGAGTTCCTTGACTGGAGGACCCCTTGTGACCCAATTCGGCCGCATCCTGGGCCAAATCCTGGCTACACCACTGAAGAGGCGTGAATGCCTCCGGGCGCGAGAGGGCCCTCATTCGAGGCCAAGACTACGCGAGGGGCCCTGCTTTTAGGCCCAAAATTTCGCAAACAGGCCCTATTTGGACGTAAGAGAGGGTCATTTTGAAGATAAGAATTTCAGGATAACCCCAGATCCCCCCAACTTTCTGCTCAAAGCTGGAGGCGGGGGGGGGGGCCGAAGCTCCCTTGAAAAGTAAACTACATTCCCGTTCTTAAACTAACATCACAGTAGCGAATGTGATACATGAGCGGTTGAAACGGTGCTTCACCCATATTTTTATGAGGCTCTTATTACAACAATCTAGAATCAACAAACTACTAAAGCGATTAAAATGTCCAAAATGAATCAATCTGAGAGAAAATCTGAGTGCGGAACACCCAAAAAGAACATAATTGAAAGGACATATGAGCCTGGAATGTCAAAAATGATATGGAAGCAGCATTCGCAGTTTTTCCACATGTAATGCCGACCTTAGGTTTTCTGAACGCGCTGAAGGTGTACAAGGAACAAGATGGCGCCTAGAACAACATAATGACATCGTAACACGCATGGAATTAATCGCCGCAATATGCTCATGTTGGAGTCACACGTTTCTGCAAATAAAAAAAGCACCCATCTCTAACACATTTTTACAATCGGGAGAGATATCTGCACTGTATTAACATGCCCTTAGTATCCTTTTTTAATGCTGAAGTTCCATGGATGTCTGTGTGCTGTTTTAGGTGTACCTATTTGCTCTAACAACATTCCTTCGGATGTTTCTCAAATACGGCGCCAAATGCAGCTCTCTGAAGGCGCTGCCAGTGGACAATCAGCAGAACTAAGCATGATGGCGCCTTAGCCCATCTCAATGGCGCCGTACGAGGAAGAGAAGAACGCGCAGTAATGGCGCCCAGACTGTACGTATGTCTTTCATACAATGGAAAATATGAACTGCTGGCCTATTCTCATCACAAAGTGAACGTAACTGCCCTGGACTGATATGCTGTCAAGCTTCTCTCTCATTTATTGAAAGATTCGTCGTTGAACGTGCGCTCTTTGCTACCGAAGCCTAAAACTTAGCATGATTTGTAAGAACAAGTGAAAGTTGTATGATCTTCATGGATCTCCACGCAAAGCTTGGAATTCCAAAATGGAAAATGTTGTGCTACGAGAATGTGAGAGCATATGGATGCGTCGTAATAGCTTGGAATATCTAGAATAAGGGCAGCATAATTTTATATGTTTATGCACGCTAATGCAAATTTAGTCTTTACCCGAAGCAAAGAACAAACTTTATTTTGAATGCTAGCACAAATGTATTCTGAACGCTCACGGCACCAAAGTCCAAGGCGTGCGCCAACCAATGTCTTTATTATCTCATAAGCCAAACGAATGTCACAAAAACAAGAGGTAACACACCTCTTGTTTTTGTGTTGAACGTGTTGAACAAATACAAGTGGTGCTGTTGAGTATGACACTTGAACGACGGTTGCTGTCATTCAAAGGAGTGGTTTGTTGGGACACAACGCATATTTGTACGGTTCGATCCTCGCACAGCGCAAAAACCGGCGCCGAACCAGGGTGGGCTTTCTCCCGAGCGCATTTTTCCTCACACAGCGCCAATCAGTCCAGCTGAGCGCCAAAAGTGTCCTACCGGCGCTGATGCCACTCCCTCACGCAGTCGTCGGCAAGGGTCACCCGATGCATCTTCTGGGAGACCTCAGTCGGGATGTGTTACCGGCGCTGATGCCACTCCCTCACGCAGTCGTCGGCAAGGGTCACCCGATGCATCTTCTGGGAGACCTCAGTCGGGATGTGTTACCGGCGCTGATGCCACTCCCTCACGCAGTCGTCGGCAAAGGTCACCCGGTGCATCTTCTGGGAGACCTCAGTCGGGATGTGTTGATGTTAAACAGACGCGGCGCCCAGCAATGTCGCGACCTACTGAACGATCTGTCTCTGAGTCAGCTGGTCATGAGACCTTCCCGCAGTCAGAGAACTCGACCTCATCGTTTCTGGACCAATGGATCACAAGCCACCCTGATCTCTGCGACCTGACCCGCGTCACCGCACCCGACGCCGGCGACCACGACGTCGTCATCGCTCGAGTAGCAGGCGTCCGCGTTCGGGGCTCATCTCGCCAGATCATCGTGTGATTAACGAAAGATCTGAATACACAACATGTTTGTCTCGACCTACCGACAGCCGCCTGGTCGTCTGTCTCTGAAGCGCTCTCGTCTGCCGAGAGGTATAATAACCCCTGACGCTCTGTGTGGTACGGCTTGATCGACCAGCACACGCCATTCACCCAGATAAAGGTCCGAACTCGCCGTGTGCCTTGATAAGTCAAGATGAGGACCTCAGCCAGCTGCTAAAGGACAGAAACTATGCCGGAGCCGAAAAGGACTCAAATCCTGCAGAACCAGCTAGCAGGCATACCGTGGGCTTCGAAACGCTGTCAAGGGTCGCTTGGTCATCTCCAAGTCTTCTCACTTTCTGCAAACCTTCAACTGTAAGAACGCTCACTGTAACACCATACGCAAGAACATTGCATCTGCCAAAAATCCGGAGCCCGAAGCGGTTGTCATCAGTACCACCGATTCCGCATGGCGGAGCCCTGAACCGGTATTCTACATCCATGGGACCTAGTACAGCTCAGGCGTCGAGTACAGTCGCCGGAGAAGGGAAGATGGTGCCGCCTCGTCCCCCATGCGTGTGTGCGGTTTCTTTCCGCGCGACACTTCACACTCTCCCTGAGCTGTGTGACGCTTTAAAGAAGCTAGGATATCGAAAGCTCCTGGTGTAGGCGGAATTACCGCACATTTAATCAGATCGACCTTCCCTGTAATTACGCCTCATATTTTGCACGGTGTTGAAAGGTCGCTAGAGTCTTGGAAATGGAAGAAATGTACCGTCTGTGTGGAAATTGACCCTGTCAGTGATCGGGAAACCTTGCTAGCGAAAAGTCGACAACCAGCTTGTATCATACCTTTCAAAACAACACGTTATACGTCTCGAGTAAATGTTTTTCGCCCAAGTCACTCCACAGAGTTGGCGATGCTCAGCACTGCCAACTTGCTAGGCAGTAACATGGACCGCGGCTCAATCACGACGCTGACGACAATCGACACGTCGAGAGCTTTTGACAGCGTTAAACATTCCCGGCTCCTGAAGGAGCTTGAGTGACACGAGGTTGACGACCACTGGTTCCATGGTTGGCTTGAGGACCGTTCGCGGCATGTTTTAGGTGGTGACACGTCACTTCCCGCGCTCATGGCGTAGTTCAGCGAAGCATTTCATGGCCGATTTTGTTTGCACTGCTCACTAATGGTCTGCCTTCTTTTATTCACTATGGACAACTCACTATGTATGCTGAGGACGCTCAGTTCACTATGTATGCTGAGGACGCTCAGTTCACTACGTATGCTGAGGGCGCTCAGACGCTGTACATCCGCATCTAGGGGACGGATGCAGATGTTCCGGCCAATATTAGCGACCTTCGTGGGAGGGTGGATGCAACCCTTAGCATTGCACTCAATTAGTTTAAGTAAAATCGTCTCAAAATTAATCTTGTAAAACTGTTATTCCGACGACGACGATAATAGACGATTATATAGATGTTATAGACGATTGCATGCTTGTAAAATCATTTTCCCGCTGTTATTTCGCATTCTACGCTGAAAATGATAATAGCCAGGTGAATGTCGCTGTCTTTACGCCTGATGGTTACCTTAACACCTGATCCGAGGTCGGTAATGAGTCGCGTCCTAAATTCCATTGTCCTATTGTCTAAGGGACCATTTCAAAGCTGTATGATTTCAACCAACACCCCGTTGTTGTGACAGATTGAAGGATTCCCTAGGTATTGCCTTCGCTGACAGTCACAGTCTGACGTTGACCTGCCATAGATCAGGAACCTCACAATTTGTATCTAATCTTATACCTGAAAAAATCCGCGTGTAATGGCGTACAGCTTCACAATGATGACCGCGGATATACTGCAACATTTGGAAGTTATTCTGTAAAAACTTTCTGGCGGTCAAACTGACCCACCCCCAGCCAAGCACGTATCAACCAACTGCGTCACCGGTGTGGTCGGAACGAATACAAATATCCACTTGTGGCTAGCATAAAGATGTACTTCTTTTAGCTCTATGACATGTGTTCCGGTATTTTGGAATTCTTAATAATGTCTGTAAATAGTGCTACGTACGTACTACGCGCCCTCCTAACAATGAAAACTCCAGATTACACTGTTCGTACAGTACAGCACACCTTTTCTTCATCCGTCGTAGGTTCTGGATGGGAAAATTGACTTGTTTATAAAGGAACCTATTGCGCTATTTCTGTCTCCAATCATGAAACAGACAGACTCGTAACACCACGTGCAATCTTCGTCGTCCGAGTCGCTGCAAACACCGAGACGAAGAAGCTATGGAGTGCGACGTAATGAATAACGTCGATTGCATGGCTTCTTTGCTGTTCGGGCCCCTGCGAGCACAACCCTACAAGTGCACTACAAAGGGACATTCGTAGTACACCAAGAATGTTCTTTTCTACGTGACATCACGTATAAGTTTTGCCGGACATGTTCGCAGCGCGACGCGTTTTGTTGACATCTTCGTTACCTACGTGACAATAATTGTTCATGCAAGACGCTGGTAAATTTTTTGGTTTTAAGCATGCTCCTAACAGTGGGAGTCACAAATCATGACGTTTGAAACGTATAATATACCTTTCACCATCCGAGGCAGGTCTTGGCCACGCAAATTGACCTGTTGATAATCTGATTTGTTGCTCAATTTGCCTCACTTCAATCAAGTTCTTCGTGCCGTCACGTACGATCTTTGCCGACTGGGTCGCTGTGAAAGCCAAAAGGAGAAGCATCTATCAAGTATACAGGCATGAATCCTTTGCTGCAATGGGGCCGGCGCGCCTCCACACGCACATCATACGCAACGCTGGTGAAAATCGTTGACCCAGGAAGGTATTTCGTTCCTCTCCATTGCTGTGATGGTGCTGATAAATTCAGCTTTCCATTTTCTTCCCAAGCGGTTGTTACTCTGCACGTCTGGTCTGTCGTATGCTGACACGTTCTTGCAATAAATGTGAGCCTGTGTCGTCTTCTTCGTTGTGCCGTTCTCCAACCTTTTGTGTTTTCACCGCACGCTATCAGTAGGTTAACGTAACCTTTGCCGGACCAAATTGGTCAGATTTGACTTTCCCCTACGGAGTGCATGGCTCCAGGCCGAGCCAGGTATAGAAACTAATTTGCATGCATTGGCCTGAAAGTGACGAATGCACCTTTATGCGACCAGACAATGCAGCTGTCGGATGGGGCAATGCATTCTCCTGTGAGTCCTAAAATGACAAGGCCCTGACAAGGCGCAGGAAGACGGAACAATGCACAACCGCACTCCGGGGAGTATCCAGGGGCAACCGGGTTATGCCCCCCCCCCCCCCCACACACACACACTCAGGATAGATAACCTGAGACACATTTCCGCACCTTGAAAATCTAAGCTGTTTCGAATGAGGGAAGATTTCTGGACTTTGACGAAAATCTAAGCCATAAACCACAATCAAAGAGAATTTCTTTTGGAACACTCATTGGGGTAAAATAAACCGGAATCGTTTTATTTTTGCATCTCTTTGAGCTTCGACCTCCCAGGCTGAAAATGCCCCCTGGCGGCGATCCGGGTCCGTGCTTTAACGCCCTTACTACGCTGTACCCGCTACGCTACGAGCGCGACACGTTTTTTCTGCCCCAATCACAGACCGGTCCCACGTCTGCTAATGAGGATGTACAGTTAAACGATGGCACAAAGAGACTCCCCTCGCTGCCCTCTGTCTTAATCTGCTATCAGGGACATTGGAAGCGCGCTGAGGGGTCCGCGTGGTGACCATCTAACCCAACAAGCGTATTCACTGCCGGAATACCAGGGAAGAGCGGATCCAGCCATGCGTGCTTGAAATATTTTGGTCTGTTTTTTTAACGACGGGGGGGGGGGGGTTGAGAGGATGAGTCAAGACATTCTAACTTGCACGATTACGAGATCATGCCAAAAAGGCACCTGATAATCCACCCCAGAAATAAGGATGACCTGCCTTCCAATATTCCATAATGCTACCGCCCTGATTCTTTCTCGTCCCGTTGCCTCCGCCGCACAACAAAAGTTGCCGTGTGAAACTCTGCGGCACCATCCGTTTTCGGAGGACCGCCATGCGCACTCGAGATCGGAGTTCTCAGTAGCCTGGCGACTCATCCCGGCTCGTCGGCACACCACGTGTTTCCGGGTTTCCCGGTCCAGGCGAGTCATCCTGGGTGCGGGCGCATGAATCATAAACTGGGAATGTTCCCGCGCTCCACCGGTAACAAAATACACAACGAGGGCCTCAAGGTTACAACATTAATGGCTTCCGGAAGAGCTCATGTATCCATTTATCTCGCAGTCTTAAGTAAGTGCACCTTTTAATCTACCTCACAGAGAAATCTACTTAAGCGCATATATTAGAGATATCGACAGGCATCAGCAGATAATAGCCGCGCTCTCGCGGGACGTCTAACTACAGCTCAGCTGCCGTTTATAGCCGCTTTTCGAAGCGGGAAGTCCAAGCTTGTCCCCAGGGCGCGCCCTACCGTTACGGCGGCAGGTTGGTCGGTCGGGGTCCGCCGCAAGCCCCCGCAGGCGGGGCGCCGGACCGGCGCTGGGCGGCAGGCCGCGTTGTAGGCGAAAACTGCCACCCCTCCCGCTCCGCTCTCCCGCACCACCTGCTGTCCACTCTCTCCCCCTCTCTCTGGAGCAGTGAACGGAGCCACTCAACACATCCACCCGTTGGACTGCGATGAACGTGCCCGGCGACCGCCTGCGTCGCCTTGCACCGTGTGTAGACCGCCGTCGACCTGTGCTGCGCGTCCAGGCCCGCAGTGAGCAGCTGTGGCCGCGTGAGTAACGCCCTCGTGCGTGCGACTCCACACCTCATCTCGTCGTCGGTGATGCTCAGCAGCGAACACGCGGGGCGACTCTCGTCCGTTTATTGAGCTCCTACAATGCCGTTATTGTAATCTATAGTGCGGCTCGCCCCGGCAGCGAGCGGCTACGGACGTGGGGGGGGGGACGGTGAGGACAGCGCGCGCGGGGTCGGCCAGAATATGCGGGCTCTGGCCTGGTATGTTTGGGCGGCGGCGGAGGGCGAGATCGGAACATGGCGGGACGGCAACCCCCGTCGGCGTATTGCTGTCCCCTTGTGCGACTCCGTCGGATATGTGAGAGCGGTGCAGGGCGGCTGATATGACCGCCGGACGGGAGGCGGCTGACGGGTCAGGCGGGACCGGGGCACGGCACGGCCGCCGCTGCCGGGGCGCACGGACAACACGCGCGCCTCACCACAACCACAGCTAGTCGGAATAACACGCACACGACACGCATACGGACGCTATCGTTCAGGCGGCGAGCTACCAAGTTAACAACTGCCAGCTGGTTACAAAACGTAATCAAGTGAGACTAGCCTCCTAGCGGCGGCGGCGGAGCGGGTAGCGGCGTGACGAGGTCGGACAGCAGCAGAGCAGTGCGGGAGCACCAGCGCGGGCAGGCCGCGGCCGCAGCCGCGATTTCGTATCACTACAACTGAACATGATTGGACGGGGCGGCAGCGGCCGCCACCCGGCCTCCCGCACGCGCGGTGCCCGTGGCCGGCGCTGCTGACGACGAAATGACACCTCGCGGCGGATGATGCGGCGCCACCGCGCCAACACCACGTGGCACCGGGCGGGCACGCACACAAACACAACAAAACACCCATCTGGCAGTTTGCGCGTCACACCACGCGCGCGTTCGTCTCCAGCGGCGGGTAAGCGGAGCAGGCCGGAGCCGGCCGGAGCCGGAGCCGGAGCCGGAGCCGGAGCAGGACCCAGCCCCGGCCCCACGGACGCTACCCTCCGCGACGGGCACGGCCCGGAGCTCCGGTTCCGGCGAGCGGAGGCCACCCCATCCCGCACGAGGTGGCTCTACGTGGATCATTTGCACCAGCTATTTGCATCGCACCCAAGACGACACATCTCAAATTCGGCTACGTAATTCGCCCCTAAACGCATAGCGCACACTCCGTATTAAAACACGTCATCGATCATATAGAATGTTGCGATGGCGCGATTGCCTGGCCACATCTTTCTAACGCGATTCCACCAAAACTACCGTATCAAAACGTTTCGAATATCCCGTCTTTGGTTTGCCATGGGACTCGGCAGGGAGGAAGATACGCGGCGGTGCGATCACAAGCAATTGCATCACGCTTGCAGCACCTCTGTCGGGGTGGGACAAAACAGGACAGATAATTGTAAGAAAACAAAACACTCCGCGCAGGGCAGAACAGCGGGCAGTCGCTGGGCAGCCGGACGGGGCGGCGCAGCGGGCAGTCGCTGGGCGGCCGGGCGGGGCAGTACAACGGGCAGTCGCCGGGCACCCGGCGCGGCGGCGGCACCGCTCAGGCCCAGGATGAGACATCTGTCACGCATGGCAGGACGACACGCACTCGAGCAGCACTGTGCGGGTGGCCAGCCGGGCGGGCGGCTGGCCAGGCGGGGCGGCGAGGCCAGGCCGCCCGATCGGGACGGCCGCCGGACGCGGCCGGGAAGAGGGGAGTGACCTTAGAGCAGGACGACCACGCTGGATACCCGCGGCACGTGCCCGGACAGCGCTGCCGGCGGCGGGGCGGCCACGCGCGGACGGCCGCGTGCGGGACAGCCCCATGCAGGACGGCGCGGAATGGAAGATGGGCCGGCATCGACGCCGGCGCCAGCAAGCCGGCGCCGGCCGCACCGCCGCCGCGGCAGCGGCACGGCCCGCACCGGGTCGCATCGCCCATGTGCCTCAGGTGACTAGAACCGCCCGGCGCGCGCTGGCGGCAGCCGACCGTTGCCGCCACGCCGGTGAGTGGCGCGTCGAGGTCGGTCGCTGCCGGCGGACAGGCGGCGCCACCGTCGGCCCACGTCGGCGCGGCGGTGCCGCTCCACTATGTACAAATTGTCCCCTAGTCGCGCTGGCAGGCGGCGCCGGCTCGGCGTGTCGCCAGCAGACGGCGGCGGCGGCGGCGGAGGCGGTGGCGGCGCTCAGGCGAAGTACATGACCTGGTTGGTGTCCTGGTGGACGGTGACGGCGCGTGCCATGGCCGAAGGCGTGCGGTCGTCCGAGTTGCCCGACAGGTGCGAACCCTCGCCCGAGCACGACGAATGGTAGGTCGGGTCGCTGGAATGGCATGCCATGGGTGAGTCATGCATCAGACGCCGGCAGTCCCGCTTCTCCACGTGTAATGCACTTGAATATTGCAGACAAGCCCGCGTCACGTCGTAAGGAGACTGAAGCATGCATAATTCCAAACGGTAAGTCGCGCTTAAGCCCACCCAACACTAGTTTTCGGAACTTCTACCTCCGCAGCCCAACTATTCCTTCCCAAGAAATGCCCTCTGCCTTACTGTGTCCATCCTCGCAACGACTTGCACTTCCAGCGTCGATCCCACCTCACCACACTACTCACCCAGTCTCACTACGAATTATGACAAATGTCGGTATGCTTCAACCCTAGCACAGACAACACGCAGCGTCAGCACGGTGTCCTGCCCGCTGTCAGAGCCGGCCCGGCGTCCGGAAGAGCGGCGCTCACCTGTCGTGCTCCTTCTCCACCAGGTGATAGCGGGCGCGGAAGGCCACCAGGTGGGCGTAGTACGCCGGCGCCGGGATGCTGACGGAGCGGGTGCAGCGCACGTACGTGTGGCACAGCTGGTAGGTCAGCTGCTGAAGCTCATCCGAGTCGAACCGGTTGTCGTCCCAGAGCACGTGGTAGTGGCTGGGACGGGACGTGCCCTACCGACGACGGGCCGGGTCAGCTCGGCTCAGCTCAGCTCAGCTCAGCTCAGGTCAGGTCAGGTCAGGTCAGGTCAGCTCAGATCAGGTTAGCTCAGCTCAAATCAGGTCAGGCAAGGTCAGGTCAGTCAGGTTAGCACAACTCACCAGTCTCCACTGCCGGGCCGCAGAGCCGCAGCCGACTCACAAGTTGCGCCCCGCCGCACCCCACTACACGGGAAGGCAGCGCTACGTCCTGGAACGCGACTGGCCGGCCGTTCCGACTGGGTGGGAGGGCTGCGACAGACACAACGCAAACCCGCGGTCCCCAGCCCAGACGACGCCGCGGACGCCCGAGGACAGCCACGCGGCGGCGGCACCAGGACGAGTGGCGGGACCCACCTGGATGCCCTGGTGAGAGCAGAGGTAGAAGTCGAACTCGGTCGGGTGCGTGATCTGCGAGTCGACGGTGGTGCCGGCCGGAATGTTGCCGCTCTTGCCGCTCTGCTCCTTCTTGTCGGAGCAGAAGAGGCGCGTGTGGTGGCGCTTCTGCACCACGATGAACGTGATGCCCGGCATGTAGTCCACCTCCAGCTTGACGCAAGCCTCGCGGATGGCGGCCAGCTCGTGCTGCAGCACCGGCTGGAACTGGCCCTCGGACACGCCGTCCCGGTACATGATAATCCGGTTGGGCTTGAAGTGGGTCGACTTGTAGAACTGGATGAGCAGCTCGCGAACCATGTAGCTCAGCTCCTGGATGATCTCCTGCGGGCGGCGACGGACATCAGACACTGCGGTGGCTGCGGACTGCACCGCCGTCAGCGCGCGCCACAATACTACCCAAGGCCGCGTGGTCTGCACACAGGACACGCACGGTCTGACCAGCACACTATCGAGGACTGCAGACACCAAAGTAACGCCTTCAATGGGGTATTGTTCCGTCAAAATACCCCGCTCCGATCGAGCAGCAAATAGCAACGCCTCCAGGCGACTGACGGCACCTGAGTCTGGACCCTCTCCGCCTGCGGGGTGAGCAGCAGGGCGTGACGCCCTCACCTGCCCGCCGTCCGCAGGGGCGGCGGGGCGCCGGACTGACCTGGCGGTGCTGCTGGACGCGCACGGTGGCCGCGTACCGGGACGGGTGGCCGTCCATCGAGCCGACCACGGCCGCGATCGACGGCTTCTTGTTGTCGCCGGCCGGCGGGTGCGTCACGTCCGCGCCCAGGAAGATCACCGGCTCGTTGAACACCTGCCGACGCGAATGCGGGACGTCACACGCGCCGGCGCGCCGCGCTAGCGCCACCGAGCTTACCAAAGCATACAGCCGATGAGCATACACTGCCGGCCGTGGGAGGAGACCAGCGCCGGGCCAAAACGGCCAGCCACGCCACCCAACGCATCCGCTCACGCAAAGGTATGCCAGACGGACATCAGCCGGCCCGGTAGCTGACCTTGGGCCGGATGCTGGGCACCAGGATGCTGTTGACGCCGCCCAGCTTGACGTTGATCTTGAGGCAGAGGTTGGAGAGCGTCTGCGGAGACGTCTTGTTCACGTTTTTGGCCTGCACGCACTGAGTGGCGATGCCGAGCACCGTGTCGCCGACGCGCTTCACTTCGGCTGCAACGGAGCGCGCTGTGAGCCGACGCCGATGCTCCGCAGGCACGACACACGCAGCCTAGCGACCCCAGCGGCACCGCGCCGCCAGGCCAACACAGACGACACCACCACACACCACACCACGACAGCTGGCGGCAGACGATGGCATACGTCCAACGGCAGACGATGAAAGATGTCTAACGGCAGGCAATGACATACATCTGACGGCAGACGATGACAGACGTCTAACGGCAGGCAATGACATACGTCCGACGGCAGACGATGACAGACGTCCGACGGCAGACGATGACAGACGTCCGACGGCAGACGATGCCAAACGTCATCCATGACGTCCGGCCAGCCGCTGGACGGGAAGGCACGACCGCCGAGCGGCGCGGCAGTGCGGCCACCACAATCGTCAGGCGGCCCGGACGCCCGGGCGTCGGCGCGTCGCCGCCTCGTCCGTCGCACCCCGCGGCGCCGCCTGAACGCCCAGCGGGCGCCAGCCACCGCGAGGCACGACACACGCCGCCAACTCAGGGGAGGTGGGGCCACCGCACTCACCATAGACGGGAGTCTTGCCGGGCAGCACCACCACCACCAGCTGCAGGCCCTGGAAGTTGCCCTTGAGGTAGCTAAACATGGGCTGCACCTGGTCGGGCCCGGTGGCGTACTTGCAGAAGCACGGCTGCAGACGAAACAGGCCGCCCAATGTCACCCACGAGCAGGACAGTCACGTGGTCGAAAGAGGCGCGGATGCAGGGTGACAGCGGAGCGGACCACAAGTGCACATACTGCACCTTCACGAAAACAACACCAGCACCGACAGACCTAAGCGGTGCACGAGCCGAAGCGAAACGCCCGGTCACCGGATGATATCGCTCACCGCGTCCGCAGAGACTGCACAGACCGTCCCGCATCTTTCCTCAAGCCGCGCTCCACCAAGACGGGCCGGGCCCGAGTCCAGCCGTCTCCCGCTCCGACTCCACCCCCAGCCGCTGCCGAAGACCTCGGAGGTCGGATCTCACCTGTCCGATGATGGGCATGCCGGCGTCGGTGGAGATCTTCTGCAGCTGCTGCGTGAAGTTGCGCAGCGCGTCCTCGCGCACGGTGCGCTGAGGCGCGAAGCAGGCGATGGCCCAGACGCGGATCTCGACGCCGCTGTAGAACTGCTTGCCGCGCATGTCCCAGACGCCGGCGTTCGGCACCGCCTGCTGTTTCGTCTGCGGCCCGGGGAGAGCATGGTCAGAGGACACATCCGGGCACGGGCAGACACACGGGTCCGGAGGCATCCGCGGGTCCAGTGACACCACCGGAGTTGGCAAATACCGCTCTACCAAACGCCGCAGGCCACGGTCGTGAATCTTCACCCGTTCATCATGCAGGGCTCATGCTGCCGTCCAAAGGCAACATCCCATATGTTCGTTTCTAGCCCTTTTGCGTTCTTTATGTCATCTGACTCGCCTTCTCATGCTGCATTCGGACATTAAAACCAATAGTTGAAATTTTCAGACTTTTAGCTAAAAGAATGGGCTAGAAGTTCATGAAAACTTCAGCTGATTGCTTACATAAACGAAATCAGTACGAGTAGATGAATCAGGTGACATAAAAAGTGCAAAATGACCAAAAATTAACATATGGAGTTTTACCTGTGGACGGCAGCACAGCCCTCCCATCTGCCAACAGGTCTGAACAATGCAGTCGCAATACCATAACACAGCGTGCAACAGAGCTGGCCGCTCAGCTTCACGCGCCTCAAACTGCCGACCTCCGCTTCAGGCCAGCAGGACCAGGCCGGGCAGTGCGCAGCCGCCGGTCCAGCTGACAAAGCCAGACAGCGACACCCGCCTCCCGGCCACTCACCCGTCCGCCGTACTGGACGCAGTCACCGGTCCAGTTGACAAAGCCAGACAGCGACACCCGCCTCCCAGCCACTCACCCGTCCGCCGTACTGCAGCCGGGGTGGGGGCAGCACGCGGCCGCGCACGTCCATCATCTTCTGCTCGATGTTGAGGCCGAACTCCTGCACGTACGGGTCCGTGTTGAAGTCGGCCCACACCTTGCGGATGAGCGTGTTGATCTCGCGCTCGCGATCCGGCGCCGAGCGCGCCGTCGCCTTGATCATGGTGGACGTTTGCATGTCGGTCAGCTTCTTGATGCAGCGCTGGCCGGCCACAATGGTGCACACCTACCGGAAAAAGAGAAAATGGAGGAAAACGTGAGGGAGGTGCGGGTCACACGGCGGTGGACGGCGCCGGCCTCAGCTCACGTGAAAAGACGAGTCTCGACAACCGCAGTGCAGTGAGGCATTCAAGGGCCCATCGTGGGATCGGGCAGCCACACATCACCCTGTAACCCAACAGAGGTCCGTCACAGCCGATCTCAGCTATGTGAACACGAATCACATTGTACCTGCACAGGGTCATGCCCAGAAGTGAGCTGTTACAGACCGTTCCGACAGGGATGAGCTGGGGGTAGGGAGGTCGACCAGGGATCGGCTGGGGGCAGGGAGGTCGATAGGGATCAGCCAGGGGCGGGGAGGTCGACCAGAGATCAGCTGGGGGCGGGGAGGTCGACAGGGATCAGCTGGGGGCAGGGAGGTCGACAGGGATCGGCCAGGGGCGGGGAGGTCGACCAGAGATCAGCTGGGGGCGGGGAGGTCGACAGGGGTCAGCTGGGGGCGGGGAGGTCGACCAGAGATCAGCTGGGGGGCGGGGAGGTCGACAGGAATCAGCTGGGGGCGGGGAGGTCGACAGTGATCAGCTGGGGATGGGGAGGTCGACAGGGAGCCTGACCTGCCATCCTTGTGTGACTGACCTCGAGTGGCAGGTAAGTGTGCTTGTGCTCCTGGCCGACTTGAAGACAGGGCAGGTGCGGGAAGCGCAGCTTCATCCTATATTTGTCCAGGAAGTACTTGGCCACTGTGCACTCCACCGTCTGGCCGTTGTCCAGCTGCAGCGGGAAACTGAAGACGCGCAAACATTCGCCGTCACCAACGCCTCGTGTGGGCAACACCAATGCCATTCACCGCAAAAGAAACGGAAGTCAGGAGAGTAGAGTCGCACAAAACACGCCCGTTGCCCGGTTGAAAATAGCCACACACATATGGCCGGTGTTTCAAAACAGCTGCACCATCATGGCTAAGCAGTCACTTATTGTCGGCTGTTTAACACCCACGCCTGCGGCTAACAGTAGGCTCTCCGCGATCGGGCTGGACACCTTCACCTTCATGCCCGCACGCCTTCACAGCGTGGGGGCATCCACGGAGAAGGCCGTGATCAGCTCGACTCACGACTGCATCTGCGCCGGCCGGCGCGTGACGTTGCAGACGCGATACTTGCGCCGCATGGTGCCGCAGTGCGTGATCTCGATCTTCAGCCCCTTGATCTCCTTGGTGAACTTGACACGCTGCGAGTCGGTGAGCGGCTTGCGCTGTTCGCTGACCTCGCGGATGTCCAGCACCTCGCACATGAACTCGATCACCGCCTGAGACTTGTAGAAGGCCGTGGCCGACACTGCGGCCGGAGAGGGGACGGTCAGCGCCCGCGCGCCAGGCTTACGCAGACAGGGGCCGACTGGAGCGACGCAGACGGCTCACCATGGCCTGGCTATCACGGAACTTATAACCCAGCACACACAGATGCTTGGCTAGCTCCCGGCAATGCTGCACGCGCTTGGGGCGACTTCACACTTACACATTGTGCGCCGAAATTGTGGTGATGGATGCGAGTCACATGATCAAATGCAGTCGGCGTACCCCAAAACCAAAATCATCATCATTACTTTTGGTGATGAGACGAAGCGACAAGATTCATCATTACAGGGAACCTAGGATACGCAAATGCCTGGTGTAAAATCTCTTTCTCTTGGAAATCACCGCCTGATAAATGCAGCACATAACTGCGTTCACTTCCGACCCCAACCAAACCAAAAATGCCCCCTCCCCCGACACAGCAAGTATTGGTACTGTGCCCTAGTAAATCTTAGGCACACTTGTAACCAAAAGCAAGTCCAATTACATGCTCTGGCTGCGGTCCCGTCGACAGACTGGCTAATAATCCCAGACATTCGAGCGACTTTTTAAGGCATCACGCACCAAGATGCCTGGTCACCGTGGACGAGAGGAGTGTGTGTGTGTGTGTGTGGAGGGGGACGGGGGGGGGGGGGGGCATGCACCACGG
Organism: Pollicipes pollicipes; assembly: GCF_011947565.3. Lineage (NCBI taxonomy): Eukaryota > Metazoa > Arthropoda > Thecostraca > Pollicipedomorpha > Pollicipedidae > Pollicipes > Pollicipes pollicipes. Next base: position 36,661,170 of record NW_023596576.1, read on the forward strand.
GAGGCCGCACAGCAATGGCCAGCCACCCACCATCAATGTTGAGCATCATCTTCCACTGGCTGGGCCGGACCGACTGGTGGAAGCCGAACCAGACCTCGCGGCCGCCGCCCAGCGGGTGGTAGTAGCCCTCGGGCGCCGAGAAGAACGAGCGGCCCACCGGCGTGTACTTCATGGACGGCAGGTGGCGCATGACCACGTCCAGCGCCTGCACGGCGTCGTAGGGGATGGCGCGCTGGCGGCCCTCCAGCGCCTCCTCCAGCTGATACAGCGACACCTGCGCTTTCCAGCGGATCGACACATGGAAGACGCGGTCCTTGCCCTCGCCGGGCAGCGTCACCTCCAGGTCCACCTTCTCCTTGCCGATAGGCAGGGGGTCGCGCGTGTACATGTTGCTCCGGCCGTCGAACACCGGCTTCATCGTGCTGAAGATCTTGGCGTACGCCTTCACCATCGTCTCGATGATCTCTCTGCGCGCGGAAGCGACAGTACCAAGCGTAAGGACATGCCGGTACCTTTCTTCAGAAGTTGAGAGTAATGCACGAATCACCAGAACGCATGGCATTCTGGCAGACACAACTAGGACCAGAACACAGCTACAAAACGTGTCGCTAGAAATCTCGCCAATACCCAGTGAGACGAACGCGAGCAACTTTCCAGAAGTGCACATGTTGTCCTCAATGGGCCATTTCACCCACCTGTTGACCTTGCGGGGGCATTTGTCCGGCTGGATGCTGACGTCGTAGTGGTGCACGAAGCCGCGCGGCATGGTGATCTGGAAGTGGTTCGCTCGCAGCTGGATGCCGCGGCCCTCGCGGCCCAGGTTTGGCCGTCGCGGCGCCGTGAAAGCTGCCGCAAACACCGGGCCGGTGTCAGGGTCACGGCACGCGGTCCGTCCAACCCGCCCGACCGTCCATGGGCATCGTCAGGTGTCACAAGAAAGGTGACGCTCCCAGGCATAACAGCAGCCAAAATCTGCTCTTTCTTGTATCCACATTCGAGATTGACAGGAATTGTTTAGCCTTCTTCTCAACGCAGTAGTATCAAAAGAAGTAATAGTAGCTTTGTCCCTTGAAGCAAACCTTCTTCCCGCGGTCCCAACATTCCATCCCTTACGTAAGGGTTCCACGTAAATAACAATCTATCCAAACAATCAGCAGCGCATGGCCTTCCAATGCATACAACATTCCAATACACCCGGCTCGCTCAGCGGACACTGGCCGTGAAGCGTGCACCGATCGTCGCAAACATCGCCCGCCTGCGTCCTGGGCACGCGAGCGGACGTCGGCGGGGGCGCCGCGCGGCGTGCCCACTCACTGGGCACATCGGAGGCGAGCGCCGGAACGGGGGCGGCGACGGCGGCCGGCGGACCGGCCGGCTGCAGCAGCGCGACGGTGGTGAGGCCGGCCGGCGGCGCCACCGCGCCCGGCACGGCCGGCGGCGCCGCGCCCGGCTGCCCGGCTGCGAACGCCAGCAGACGACGTCAGGCACCGCGTGCGGCCGGAGACAGGAGCACCGCGCCACCGGCACACAACGCATGTGACGGTCGGAAGTGATGACAGCTAGCGGGACGAACACGGCTGCTAGGTACTAAATATGGGGGCCAGATAATGTACACTGCTACTGGGCGTCCTCAAGAAACATCAACGTGTGCCTGCGCGCAGCATGCAGTTGACAGGACCAGCTGTTACATGTGCAGCTGTTGGGTGCTCTACACAGCTGTCAGACACAATTAGAGCAGTCAAGCACCAGCCGAGCTGTCAGGCATTATTGACAGCCACCAGATGCCACATAAACTGCCAACATGACTGTCAATGTCAGCATGGCGTGGTAGAATTAAAGGGACTATGCTTTCTACGGAAGTGTTCCATGCAGCTTTCCAAAGCGACATAGGGACTGCGACTCTTTGTTTTCCGTTTGGGCGCGTCAACGAGGTAATTTGCCACAAAAATGTGGTCCCTAGGTAAAAACCTGTGATCCCTAGGCGTATTTGGGTGCCTAATGGGTGCAAGACAACAGCAATATTGCTACTTTCCCATCACTGACCACATTATTACTGCCATGGCCAAAACCAATGAGACATTTTATAGGACACCCAGAGTGCTCATCTCCCATGAAGGGCGAACTCTTTGAAGCATTATTTCACTGCATTGAGTAAGCTCCTGTAAAAAGGACATCATGCCAATCAGGACCCTGGAGATGCTGCAACTTCAACACAAATGATCATTAAAGGGCGTGCTCCACATTTGAAGATATTGTGGCGAGTATCAGATATGACAGGGAAAGCCCGTTTGCAACTCTTACTATACTTTTAAGTGCAAAGACTGCTCTAGCTAACAAAAATTACTATTACGTAAACGTTACTACACGTCATCGTTGGATTACGTCACGGCACGCCCCCACAGTGCCAGAGTAGCTGCTTGACTGGCTGTGTCAGAACTGCCACTGTGGTGAACGGGCACCTGTAGTATTTCAACTTGCCGCAAGATGGTTTGTTAACTTTTACGCGCGTCATAAATACGACGATCGTTATGTACGCGTGTTTATAACCCTTTCTTGGGATGCTTTTGAATATTTGCCCGCGGTTTTACAGTTTTAACTTGCATTTGGGTTCTAAATTACGGCGCTAGCCTTAAGCCTCGCCCTGATGGGGGGGGGGGGGGGGCAATCGACCCCAAGGATTTTCTGAGGATATCTCTGTGGCATATTGCGCAATCATGCCCAAATTTTCAGCAGGCTATTTGATATCCATTGCGCGCATTTTGACACCAAAAAGTGTCCCTACCCCCTCACCCCCCCCCCCCCCCCCCCCAGCATTTACGGTTTCGGAGCAGCAGCGGGTTTTAAGGAGCACTGCTCGGCCATCTACGGCCGGCGCGGACGGCGGACGGCAACCGACGATTCCACGGATCGCGAGCTTTCTTTGAGATCAATCCACTGGCGTTTATCGCTTGGCTCTATCTTTGTTAGTTTTGTCAATGGCAGGGGAGTCGCATCACAGGTCGCAGAGAGTCGCATCGCAGGTCGCAATCGCAAAACGAGGGCTGTTACGTCCTTGCCAGTCTCTCGCCCGCCAAAACTAACAGGACTGTCCAATTGCCTGCATTACATATCACAAAATGCGGCTCGTGATTGAAACCTGCTGTCAACACACTATGCTGGTTGAAAGTCAACTCCTGTCTGCTGATGCAGTAACTCATGCTGAAGTACTCCATCCAGGAATCAGTCAATTGGTATATTTTGTCTTGAATGCCGCATGTCCAATGAGAATATGGAGTTTGTATGCCCTCTCTGACACATATGTCTTGGGGGGACTTCAAAACAGGCAACACCATAAGTCCACACAAGTTTGCGAGTGTGTAGCTCAGGATAGGGGATTTAAAAAAGACAATTGAGAATTGAGAACTACAGGGAATTGCCTTGAAAATGACCATCTCAGATGAAAACTCCATACAAATGTGGAGCAATCTATTTACAGACAAACCAACCATTTTCAACTCTTCCAGCTATGGTGGGCCAGAATTATCTGGTCACTTTGCAGAACAGCAATATTATGTGCGGAAGGTGTGCCTCCACCCACTGGGTCTAGAATCCTGATCTCTGAAATACTGGTCTGAGGAGCATGCCAGCCAATGTCAGTCCCCTGTTGTACAAAACTAAAAGTATTTTTGTGAATAACATCAACTGAAATTATTCCTGTGGGGCTGTGCACAATAAAACATCTTATTCTAGCAAACAAAGCAGTCCATCATGCATGATTTAACCAATATAGATGACATTGACCACCATATGTACAATCACCTTACTGACGCAGGGCTAACTAATCTTGTAAAACAGCTTTCAAATAAATCTATTTTATTAAAGAGCATAGAACATAGAGCACCATCCAACTACTTCATTATGCTGTTTTTATTGTGCATATTCAAGCCTACAAATAAAAGCATGCTGGTACATGACATACCAAGTGTTCAGCAGGATGACAATTGACTCTTGCAAAACAGATCAGACTCAACAATGCCTGCATGCTTCTAACATCAATGATGAAGTTACATATACCACACACACAAAGCAGTCCATAATGTCTTATTTTTAAATCTTCCATTTGCAGTGACATTTCTGGCCATGTCCCCCTTCATGGTCACACACTTAACCACAAAGAGAAACACTTTTTGACAATGTGTCCCCAAAAGAATGCAGCCAAATCAACCTGCTCAGAGCTAAGTAATCATCCTCCTGAGAATGTAAATGTTAATTGATTTTATAAGGACTGTTCAAACCATTTCAAAGCATGCAATATGTTATACCCTCCTAGTGGTGATAAGGTTAGAATTTCAGCTTTAGTACACTGTGTGAGATAATGTGAGTTTAGCACTCATCACCCAAAACAGATCTGATCCCTATCTAGCAAAACAAAATCCTATCTGGCAACAAATACCTCCTTAAGTTACATTTCCTCAACAATCAAATGAACTTTACAAATGAACAAATCATTTGTGATTGATGAACAATCACTTTACAATGAACAAATGAACAAATCAACAATCAAATGAACTTGAAGATACATTTCCCCAACAATCAAATTGAACTCAACAAACAAATGAAACCATGCATAACACCATGGCCATGTGCCTAGCAAGCACCTAAAGATCCTGGGTAACATCTGGATGAAAAGCTTATATCATAACCTGATCTATATGCAGACAGTTAGTTTCTGCCCTATACATCTCAAAGTTCCTGCAATTATTTTTGGACAAGACTTCTCAGCAAAGCCATTAAAAATCAATTGGTCTTTTACTTCCACAGCATTGGCCTGAGCTTTCATGCACAAAGTGTGCAAAAACAATTGTCTTGCCCTTACCCTAATGTTTGCGGGATTGCATGACAAAACACAATGCAAATGTCCTTTTTCAGACCAGTACCTCAACAAAACTCCTTTAGAATTAGGAATAATAAGTTGGTCAAGATGGCCCATACTTCTTAGATCAACTAAGCCTTAACAAACCATGAAAAACATTTGCTACAGCATATACTATGTCATCTAGGAATGCAATCATTCATTATTACAATGCTGCCAGTAAAAGGTGGCTGGCCAGTCAACCTGATATTTGGGGCAGGGCTGATCATTTTATCACAAGTGCAAATTATTTGGTAACTGGGGTGATGGCAGGTTGGGTGGGCTGGGGATGGGTGGGGAGGAAGGGTGATCTCAATAATTTTTGTTTTCTGCTGATCTCATTTGAACCTACTAACTGTTGTCCTCACTGCTAGGTTCAGGGCAGATATGAGTCACAATCACCCTACATTTTTCATTCAACACTTTGCATAAAATCTCACATTACCAATATCATACTATCAAATTAACACCAGCTAAAAATGCATCAACAACTTTGAAAAGTAAATTATAAAATATTCTGGTCTTAAAACTACCCCACTGACACTAGGAGATGTGGCATGCAGTTGTTTATAGCTAATTAACACATGTAGCTCAAGGAGAGGAAGCTGGCACGAGCAAAATATTACTTGCTTGCCAAAATGCCTTTTATTTTGAGCATCAATTTAAGTGGTGAACCTCTGGCCATAACAGATTACATGAGCAGTGGCATAGAAGACCAAACAGAATAATGTGACAGTAGTAAAGACATCCATGATACATTTTGGCCAAAGGTGCCATTTGGTCTTTAGGCTGTCCCTGACTTCAAAACTTGCTACTCTTGTTTTATTACACACCATTGTGTTTTCCAGATCTACCCCTGCCTAATAACCATCCCATAGAGTCACAATATTCCCACCCCAAATTGAGCTGTCCCAACTGAGGTGTGCCTGCCCCAATCTGATATTGTTGTCTACCATGTTTTGCAGAACAGATTAAAATGGTTTAACATGTGCTTCAACTTAATTACATTGAGAGCTACTGACACCATTGTTTCTTACTGTCATATTGATGGTCAATGAGAGTGCAAATATTTTTAGAAAATACATGCAGTATTTTACATACATGCATATACAGAATATACAGCATCCGTCATAGGGAAAATATACAGTACAGATAGATAGGTATCAGCACCTATACTCTGTGCTTCATGTGAACAAGTTACAAACATTCCATGACAATTTGTACACTTGGGACTGCATTTCACATGAGAAGCTTATTCTTACCAAGGCAACCAACAGTGGTACATTTATTACAAAAACTGGCATGCCTTGTGGCTGTGACCTACTTTGATCCAAGACTTGACATCTCAAAAACAAAAATATTGCATATTAATCAGACACCCTCACATTGTGCATGCAATTAGGTTGCTTTCCTGAAATCTTGAGCCAGAAAATGATTCGAAGCTAGGCGTGTACGTGCACTCGTTTAGCGATGTCCTACTTTTTTCGACGTAACGCAACGATTTTAAACAAAGAATTTCAAGACTACTCACGTTGCCCAACGGGATACATGGCGACAATGCTGTTTGCTACACTCAGAAAAACATCTATACAAAATTGCAATGCCTAGATTGTAACGAATATACAACAAATTAAGCTGATATGGGGAGTGGTGCACCCATGTAACCCACTGCGGAAACCCAAGCACAGCCAGCAAAGCTGCCACAATTGGTCGTGCCCCATTAGTCTCTAAAACCTTGAAGTAATACCTCTACATAGATTTAAAAGCTCCTGAATCACTTAATAATTTTAATATTTTTGTAATCTAACGGAAATTTTACCAACAAATGTGAGCTTTTTCAAGAAAATTTCATATTTTATATTTCGTTGCATTCATTGTAAGCTCGTATAGCCGGAAACGTCCGTTTTTTCTTTTATGATTACGGGATTCCTCCCCAACAGCTTGTGAGATTCACAGAAGTCTTTAGATTTGGATGCATCAAGATCTCCTCAATAAAACGCATATCTGCGCCATAAGCGAGTCAAGTTCATTCAACGGGTAAGCAAGGTTAGTGATGATGGGAAGTGTATCAGTCTGTTTCGGTAGCATCGAGCGGATAACGGACGGCGACGTCATAGAATCTATTGCATCATGTGGAACGACCGCCGAAAGCTATGCGCAGATTCCATTCAGCGTACATTAGGGCGTCCCATTTCCCAGAATAACACTTTTTGAAAAAGTGTGGGTACTCTGCACCAGTCTGATTCTCTAGTTCGGGGCGAGTTTAGTGGTGTTTTGCCTAAATTCATGAATGTTAATGGAGTGCCCAGACATGATGTAAGACACACAATGTAATGTTCTACGTTTGAAGATATTGGAGCGAGCGCCGTAAATGATGGAATATGCTCACTGTTAACTACTGGTATGCATCCAACAGGAAAAGACCGTTCTAGATGACACAATTTGTCCATTTAGTTAAGATGCTCCCAATACGTCATTGCGTAGGCGTAGGAACGTTTCAAAAAGTGTGTGTGGGGGGGGAGGGGCAAGCTCAGGGCTTGCTTCAGGAACCTTTTCTGTGAAAGCAAGCTCGATGACCGGGGGGGAGGGGGGGAGGGGCCGGGATTAGAGACGGAGGTTGTTATCGTTCTTTATTCAAATGCCATGGCTGTCCTGCTAGACACGCATATAAAGCTGTTTCCCACTGGGGCATAATCTTGCCTGTTCGACTCGTCAATGTCATTCGGCAAATAAGGCTGTCCAGCTTCCCAGAATTATTCGTTCATTTCAACATTGTCTCTACTGGGGAGGCGAAATTCCACGCACGGATAGGCATTTCGGGTTATTGAGGAGACATCCGCCTCCACAGGATAAATGCCAAAATACGGCCCAGACATAGGTTGGTGAGGATTTTGAAAGCGAATCGATGCCTCGCAGTGCGACAAATTTTGTATGCACCTTCATTTTTCAAATTTCAAAAATCAAATGTTGTATGCACCTGACTTTCAAGAGATGAGACTTGTCGCAGCATTTTACACGGAAGCAAATTCGAAAGCTTGGAACTGTCAAAAGCAGTGTGACAAAAGCCACACAACTGGAAATTCTTCTTTAAAAATCAAGCCACAGAGTGAAGACCACTCTGCCATATATTCCTTGCCTGGTCTCTGCTACCGTCTGCCGTCGGCGGCCACTGCCCTGGGCCGGCTGTCTCTCGCGAACTGATGGTATGGGTGCTTTGTTGCATATTTCTGGATCAGCATTACTACTAATTGGTCTGTAAAACATACGTAAAACACCTGCAACATTATCTCTTTCCGAATTATCTCCCCTTACACCACACCATCGCTAATCATACATTATATCATACATTATGCAATCATACATTATACAATCATACATTACATCATGCAATCATGCATTACATCACCCCTCTAAAAAATCCCAGGATATGGCTACTTGTTAACAAGGGACACAATTTTCTTTGTTTCATTGGTATTTTTACTTTGAAACAAGAACAGAAAACAGGAGCTACCGTGAGATCAGTTCTGTTTGTATTTCGAAGCCAGTCAACTTCAAAAATCAGGTGTTGAACAACCGCGTGAAATAAATCATTGGCGCCTTTAATTTACAGTGGATTAGTGGACTCTTTCTGAAACGATAGAACTCAGAAGCTTTGAATTTTTATCTGGGTTCTATAGACATTAAGGACACCGCGAAGGTGCATTGTAGAGCGATATGTCCGATCGAAATTTGAATATGAAAATTTGATTGTAGATCAAGTGGTCAACATTGTGCATTAAGATGATCAAGCCATGTTAAGCTGGAAATCTTCAACATCCAGTCAGAATCGATTAGTGATCCAATCTATGTAACGTGGTTTTTTAGCATGCGCGCTCGCAAATCTCAGCAACAAAAACCCCCACTCCAGGGGTTGCAGTCTCCGTAGTCCGCGGAGCATTACCCTAGTGGCTAACTTTAAGCTGTGGCCCATCGATGGACGGAAATGATAACACTTCTGAAATAATTACCTTCAGACACTTGCATCGATTAGTGATACCAGTTATGTGGCATAATTTTGAGCACGCGCACGCGCAAATCTTAGCAACAAAAGCCTTGACGTCAGGCGTTGCAGCCTCCCAGGGCCGCTCAGCGTCGGCCCAACGGCAAAAACTAAGTTGTGGCCAACGGGTGTTCGAAAATGATGATGTTTTTGAAAGAAGTACCTAAGAACGCTTCAGGACATCAAATCCTACGTTTAGAAGGCAGTCTGGGCGCATACGTCACGTGCGCAATTTTTAGATTGATGATGGAATGGATTGACACTTAAAGCACCACGAAGCGGTGCTGGAATCTGGCGCTAAAAACCTGGCGTCAGTTTTCCTGCGCGCAGCAGAACTTCTTCTCGTTGATCGTGATGCCATGTTGGCGGCATTGTGTGAGAACAGCTCGTAGACGGTCTGCGTGGTCTTCGAATGTCTCATCCTAGACAAGTATGTTGTCGACTGCCTTGACGACGAAGTCCAGATCCATGAGAGTCTGATCTCCACGTCGGCGGTACTCGTCCCCTGTTGAGACCAGACCCATGGGCGCTCGGAGGAACTTGAAGCGCCCCCGGGGGGTGTTTCAAGCGTTAACCCCAGAGTGTCAGGCGTCAAGCGTTCAATCAAGCGTCAAGCGTTGAAAATTGCATGCCATTTTTCCATTGACATCCCATGGCATAGCAAACCCGGTCGCGAGTGCGTTTTTTTTCTTTAAAACGGCGGGCCAAGATCCTCTCCAGTATCGATGTTTTTTTTTTCCGCGGCGCCGATGTCGCCAGGCCTGAGCATATCTTGGGACATTGAATATCTCAAGTCTTGCTTTGCTACCGGTGGCGGCGTGGACTCGGCAGTGATAAAACCGGAAAGCCTACGTTGCTTGTGGCAGGAACGAAAAGCTATTCGAGAGATTAACAATGGTGGCACGTCTTGTAAATGCTGTTCCAAAATCTCGTGCAGTTGACAGCTGAGGTCCATCGTCCGCTTTGAGCACTAGGGTTTCATTGTCAACGCTGCATCAGTAAAACTGTGTGATTCTCCGCCCAAATGACGCTGCTCTCTGCCTGTGGAAGAGGGTAAGAGCTCTTCGAAGGGTATTATCTTAGTGCAGCTGTACAAGCTAATCATACACGCCTGATGCAAAGTCCAAAGTTACTTAATCTGCCTTGCTGTTTCCAGTTTTGACACTTTTGTGGTGGCCATGTATGTGAAGGTATGCAGCTGGCTGTGGGTGGGTTGTACACGACCTTTTCCATGGAGGAGGTGGTCGCATTAGCTGGGGTTTCGAAGCCCCGGATAGTGACCGACATTGCTGGAACAGCGTATCAAATACACGGCGTACCTAATGCAACCAATGTGCATGTGTGCACAATGCATGTGTCTTCACGCTGACAGTCCATTATGCCTATATGACAGTCCATTATACACACTTGCATTCCATAGTTTGACATGACATAAACATGAACCTAACCCTCGTCCTGACTCGTTTTTCATAACGCTAACTGTGGGGGAGGGGTCGATAAGACCCCCTGGCGTTTCCAAACTAATAAGTATCTTATCGGGAAATACCAGTGGATTGTGTCAACTTGATCTCGAGATGAGTGCTAGTTTTTATTTATACCATGATGCCAGTAAGTTAACCCATTATAACAGGGCAAATGTCAAATTTTCGCGCTTTTTCAGCTTTACGCCTAACATACGAGACGATATCTAGTGGCGACACAAAACTTAAAGAGGTGTATTTTTTGTTTAATTCTGAGTGCATTGATGTATACATTTATATGTTTTTAGCACATGTTCGTGACATTGGGCTCCGCTCGTTTAACAATGTCGGCTCGCCGCGCGTGTTCCGCGGCATCGTCGGTTGCTGCCTGCCGCCCGCGCGGGCCGTAAATCGCCGTGCAGTGTTCCTCAAAAACCGCCGTTGCTCCGAAACCAGAAAAGCTAGGACCACGTTTTTAGTGTCAAAACACGTGCAATGGATGCGCCATGGTCTGCTGAAAAAATGGGACGCGATGACACAGTATGCCGAAGAGGTATCATCGAAAAACCTTCAGGGGGAGGGGGCCGTATAGACCTCCTCCATATCAGGGCGAGGGTCAACATGCTGTGCAGTATAGAAAAACAAAGCATTATTGAAATATGTCGGGCATGATGCAGCAATTTGACAACAGAGAAACGTCTTGGTGAGAAGTGGCCAAGCAGTCAGAAGTCCAGTACCACATGGTCTGATACTTATACACTTTAAAGGGAGCGATTTACATTTGTATGTGGTTTTGAAATGGAATAAGGACTTTGGAGATCACTCGGTGCAGTTCACAGCATTGCCCTTCTTAAGACCCAAAGTTGTCTAGTGTCTGAATTACGCGCCTGCGAAAATATGCAGGCTATTTTGTGCAGACTATTTCCAGGCCATTCAAGCATGCATGACGCCAGGCAATGCTGACGCAATGATATGCAAGGTTGAATAAGCTGATTATGCGACAAAATTCAGTCCAGTCTGATTTTGGATGACGTCACAAGCCGGATATTTCAGCAAATCTTATTTATCCAGAGTTCGCATGATTTTGACACCATTCTGAATCCGAGCATCAAGAAGCACAAACCCAGCTTGAGGATAACTGAATCGTGCGCAGATCTTCATCGGTGCAAGCCTTCGCATTGATATATCTTCGTCCATGCAATCATTCTTATTGCATTTCTTTGTTTGCGTATTTGATTGCCTGCTGTCTTGTACCCGCGATCCAGAATCCATATTTCTTCATGCCTGCATTTGTTTGCACCCATTCCCTCTGGACACCCATTCTCCGTATGCGCGATTGTTCGCATTGCTTTCATCGCTATCTAAATTCATCGTAAGTGCATTTTTCTTAGCATGTTGTTTCTCATACACAATTTCGTATCGGATTTTGTGTATACCTATTCATACTTCCGCGCAAGCATCTCTATTTACGCATTCCCCCTCCCCCAGTTATACGCAATCCCTTTATCGCATCTCTCGATATGCCAATTTTTCGCTTCTTTTTCTTATCATGCTAGCAGACATATGTCTGGTTCCCTAAATTTCTTCCCGGGAACTGATCCTTAGCTTCTGGTTCCGGAACCAGGAGGAACCCAGGAACCAGTCTGGTAGTAGGCAGAGGGATCCGCGGAAAGCAGGATCCAGCCTCATCTGAAGTCGAAAGATCCAGGAAGACCTAAGATCCAGCCTGACAATAAGCCGGAAGACCCCGCAAGAACCAAGATCCAGTCTAATATCAGATTGGAAGTGCCAGACTGGACTGGAGGAGCCAATATCCAGCCTGACATTATGTCAAAAGATCCAGCATAACGTTATGTCAGAGTTTCAGCTATACCCAAATCCAACCTGGAACATATAGAAATCCAGCAACAACCAAGACACAGCTCAGCATTAAATCAAGATCCAGCAAGAACCAATCTCCAGTCTAGAGTGATGTCAATGTAAGCAACAAGAACCAGAGTCTCACCTGAGACTCCTGACAACCTTGATTTTTGTTGTTCAGCGGGGTGTTACGTAGGAGCGTAATCGTTCAACATCGTTTGAGAGGCTGAGCAGGAAAAATGGCTAAACCTATTTCCGCTTTTTTGTCTCAGAGTTGGGAGGGCTGAGATGACCCAACGGCATAAGACTTCACCCCTGGTGATACTTTAAGGGAGTGTTTCATATTTTTATGGGGTTGTGAACTGAACTAGTCGTTTGAAAATCGCTCGGTGCAGTCCACAGCCCTACCCGTCTTAAGGCCTAAATCCATCTAGCTTTTGAACAACACACTCTTGCAGATGTGCAGACTATTTCGCGACACTAGTTCAAGATTATCCAGGCATCCATGACGACATAATAACGTCATTCCAATGCTGACAATCCGCTGGTCATGCGGCGTTCAGTCACATAAAAATTGTCGAAATGTCGATATGTGACATTTGTGAGCACGACTACCAGATATAACGGCCGCCCGTTGACTGTCAAGCAGTGCTGTGCAAGCTTTGCAAGCCTCTTACACGAATGGCGTCTTGTGCAGCATTATACAAGAAGGTAAACATTCTTTCTAGTAAATACGGAAATAAGACGTAATCGAATAACTTGAGAATTGCGCCATAACCGAGTACGTGAATGCAAGCAAGCACCTTAAACGCACGGGTAAATATGCAAGAACACCGCTAGAAAGGGTCAAAACACGAGCACCTAACGGCGTTTGGTTCAGCATACATCCGACAGCCCGCTGGCCGTCTCTCGGGAGGCTATAAGGGCTGAAGGGCCATTCTGTCCCACCGCGGTATGCCTTCCGGCCGCCATTCTGGTGGCACGTGGCGGGATCCCCCGGCCGATCCGGAGACAATTAGAGGAATACATAATATCGCGTTAGTCCGCTTTCTGACGCAGGAGGCCCTGTAATCTGCGCAGTTGAACCTGAATCGACGCAGGAACCCCCCTTCACGCAACAATATCCTTAATCGCCGCAGGTGGTCAAACAATTGGCACATAGCCTCCAGTTGGGCTTCACGGGCCCATGCTGAAATTGAGCTGGAGGGTATTTTGCCACAGCGATTGCTCGGTACTGGGGGCCCTGACTAGCACAGGAGCCCTCCATTGCCTCAATGTGAGCACTTATCATAAGCCCTCATGCTGTTTTTCATTGTCAGAGGGCCTGGACCAACGCAAGAGGTCCGCTGTCATTTGGAGTCGTGTCCCCGTCCCTGTTGAGCAAATATTCCCCTAACTGACTGGAGGCCCTTGCTGACACAGAACACCGTGCTAGGCACTGGGCCCTTGACCGATACAGGGGCCCCGCATTGTTGCAGGGACCCCGACGATTGCAAATCGCGGGCCTGGCTTTGTCCCTGTTTGGGAAATAGGCCCCCAACAGATCAGGCCGACAGGGAGCCGACTGTTCTTTGTTGGCGATCTCTGGCCGAAATGAAGGAACGCTCTGCCTCAGGGGTCCCAGTTGGTGCAAAAGGTCCTCTAAGTGAGATTTGGGATCACGGCCCTTTGGGCGGGGGTCCTTCATCTACATCTACAGCCATACAGCCATACATACAGGATCTACAGCCAACCCATCCGACCTTTCAGCCTTCCAATCGGACCCTCGATCTTTGGCCTTGAGAGACCATTCGGTCCTTCTTCGGGCTCCCTCAAACGGCGTTCCGACTCGAGGCCACTTATCACCACAGGACCTCTGTTAGACACTGTGGCCTATAACCGAAACAGGAGCCCTATCGTGTCAGGGACCCCGAACAATGCAAATCGCGGATCCCGGCCTTGTTCCCGCTTGGGAAATGGATCTCAAGGGCTCAGACGGACATGGAGCCAACTGTTCGGTGTTTGTGGTCTTTGGCTGACTTAGGCACCTGCATGATCTTAGGGGTTCCTCAAACGGAGCAAGAAGACCTTTGACTAATGTTTCAGGTCACGACCCTTTAGACCGCGATATCGCATGTGATCTACATCTAGTCCTTCGGCCCTTATGCGCTCCAACCGGGACTCTGATCTTTGGTTCCGCTAGGGCGCCCGGACCCTCTTTGGGCCTCATCAGTTACACACCTTGGTCGGCTCGGGGCCTCTTGCGAGCACAGGACCCTTTGTAAGGCGCCTCGGGCCCCTTGCAGATACAGGGGTCCCGACCAGTGTAATTCACTGCCCATTCTTTATAGCTGATTGGGAAGTGGGCCTTCAGGCCCATACCGACACGGAGCCGACTGTGCGGCACTGGGTGTGCGTGGCCGATATGTAGGCCCATATCTACTCAAGGGGCCCCTGATCGGAGCTAACGGGCTTTTGGCTGCAATTTGGGGGCCCGTCCCCGCAGGCCGGGACGTCCAAATAAGACTCCGACCAGCCCCTCGTTTTGTTTATATGATAATACTTCGTACCATAAGACTTGTTTGCAGTATAATCAGAATCCCACTAGCCCTTTGTTCCTGCCTGGGAAATGGGCCCACAGGCTCATGCCGCCATGGAGTCGACTGTGCGTTACTGGTGGTGTCTCACCAACATATAGGCCCTTATCGACTGAGGGGGCCCCTGATCAGCGCACAGAGCCCTCTGGCTGGCACTGGAGTGCACGGCCCTGCGGGCCGGGCCGCTGAATGCGACCTCTGGCCGGCATTTCGGGCCTTTTGGGTCCTCAAACCGGGTCTCAAATTGGGCTCTCAAATATGGCCCTTAATCGTTGGTTCCAAGGTGTCCGAAGGACCCCTCGGGACGTAAGGGCGGTGTGCACGTGACCCCTGTGCCCCCTTGTCTGCGCCAATGCCTCATGACATAACTAAGTTCTAGCGTTTTTTTACATATTGACATCTTGAAGTGCTTGGTCGAACTCTTGGAGGGGATCCTGGGTCATATGGGATCATGCGCCAACGATCCTCAGGATTCTGGTTCATGGCCTTTTTATTCAGGCGCATGTCTGCGACATTTGCCTGGATCCCAAGCGTGGATCATGAGCCCCATCGGATCTCAGATCTCAGAATCCGAATCTTGAGATCCATTTAAAAGCCCAGGATTCCAGGAATGGTTCCAGCACCTCAAAGGACCCCTCTATGTTGATAATAAATCGCATGATTCGGATCCTTGGATCCACCTTTTCGATCCAGTGGCCAGAACAGTAAAACTGCAGCTTGCCTAGTTTTGAGCCCAGACCCGTAATTTTCTCTGGGGCTGCCTCCGTTTAATGGTGCATCCGATTTGCTTTTTCTTATCCACTGAAGATGTGAATCACTCGTCTTCCTAGATCAATCCATCGCGCAGTTTTAATCATTACGCCGCTTCCGTTGCCTAGAGGTATTGCGGGGGGTTGCCCGTGGTTCTGTGCGCTGTTAAGGTATGCGAGTGCGTGGAACTTACAGGATTTTCTGTGAATTACACAACTGAGGTGCTTCAAAATATTCCTAGTAGTCTAAATACATGCTTATTTAGATGTTCGTGAGGTGGAAGTACAGGGGCAAAATAGCCACGAAAGAATATATCGAAGTATCTTAAGTCGAAGACCATTAACCAGTAATATGTAGCCGTACAGCTCCGGTTCGTCTGTGATTGGGACACTATTTATCCCACATTCGGCGAAGTTGTTGAAACTGACGCGTTTCTTTGCTGTTGTACATGTCTCCAAATAAATTCCATGTCATTTCCAAACACATGTTGAGTTACACTGCATGACAAATGACTAACAACAATGTGTTATATGAACATCGCAAGCTCCCTTGATCCCTGAAAACTCGCGACGATATAATAAAGTGGCCGGGCATAATCGCAACCCATCTGTGTCATATCACACTGCATGGAACGCTCGCTTCGCCGTTTGGACGCACCATGGCCGCACAGTGGGACGACGCCGACGTTCGTTGGACAGGCCGCTGCAAATCGCGCCATGCCCAGCCGGCTCTGCGCGGCCGGGGCAGGAGCGCGTCGCGTCGGACGCGATGCCGCGCGCCGGCCGTCGCGCCGTGCGTGCCAGCTCCGGTTTCAGAGTCGCGCCGTCGTCCCATGAATCATGCGCTATAAAGTCCGGGGCGCGCGCGTGCGCGGCACGGCGTCGGCGTCGCGCGCGCGCCGGTCGGCGGCGCCGCCGCCGCGCGTTGCCGCCACCGTCGCCGTCATGGCGGACGAGGTCGCTGAGCACGGAGCCGCCCGAGAGGACATCCAGGCAAGAGTGACGCGCGTGGCGATGGGGTACTGCGGTGGCGCTGGCCACGGTGCCTACCGCGCCTGGTGAAGTCAGAGACAGGGCCAGGTCCCG
>NW_023596576.1:36678830-36704400 GCF_011947565.3 Pollicipes pollicipes
CGACTTCCGTCCCTCTCTCTCCTCTCTCTCACTCCTCTCTCTCGTCCTGCTCTTCTCGCGCATCTCTCTCTCTCATCCGCTCTCCCTCTCTCTCTCTCTCTCTCGTCTTCTCTCTCTTTAATCTTTTTATATCACGAGTATATCACTTTATCACGATTTCTAAGCTGAAATGGCCCTCGGTCTTTGTAATCACCTCAATAACGAAATGGTTGGGCATGAGCAGGACGCCGGGCCAGACACGCATCCACACTAGACAGCGCAAACAGCGGAGCAGAAGTCGCCAGCGAAGTCAGGCGCTGGACGCACGCTGGAGCTTCAGCCGTCTACGCCATAACACCCACGAGGGCGCCAGTACGGCGTCAACACCCATCCGCGGCCCAGGACGCCGTGGCGGCACGTCCACGGACGTCTCGGCCGCAGCTGAGATCTGACCTGCAGCCAGCTGGAGCTCCAGGCGGCCAGGCCGGATGCGTCGCACGGAGGGGACGGGGCGGAGCGCGGGCGGCGGCACGGGCCCCTGCCGGCGGGCGGCGGCTGACTGCGCCGCCCGCCGGCCGCCGCGCCGCCGCGCCGTGTCACAGCCGCTCGGAGACGGACGGTCACCAGAGCCGGCCGGTAAATACGCTCCGGCTCCGATTACGTCTTGTTTTTCAGCCGGCGACGGGCTGCCGGCCCGGGCGGCACCAGCGCGCCGCCTGGCGCCGAGGTCGGCCTGCCGACTGGCACGGCCCGGTCCGGTCCGGCCCGGCCCGGCCCGACCCGGCCTGGTCTGGTCTAGTCAGACCTGACCTCACCTAGTCTTACCTGAACTGACCTTATCTGACCTGACCTGGCCTGACCTGGCCTGGAATGGCCTGGTCTGGTATGGCCTCGTCCGGGGATGCATTATAGAAGAGCCGGGACGACGCCGATCAGAGGAGAGGGCTCCGGTCATTTAAGCGGGAAGCGTTGGGGAGGAGCGACTTCGGACAGCCCATCCGGTTGCAGCTGAGATGAAGATGAACAGTACGGTCTGGATTGCACGGGAGAGGAGGCATCACATCTCAGCCCGCTCTCGGTCAGAGAGGTAAGAGGGAACATAACGGTCCAGCCGTCGAGAATTCCGGCCACGCCTCTGCCTCCCGATCAAGGCCAGGCTCCAGGGACGGAGGCGAAATCAGCGCACAGGGCGGCTGGCCTCGCGCGCACCAGGCCGGACGGAAACACCCCCCGTTGCGCTGTGACGCGGCGTCTCACCACCGGACAACGGTCACGACCTGTCACGCCAGCAGAACACGGCACTGCCGATACGTGACGGTGCTGCGATACCGGCTCCTGATGCCCGGCTCAGGTGGCGTCACGAACTGGTGGCAAGACGTCAGGGTCGAGGGCGGGGCCGCCCGGGTCAGGAGCAGGACCGTTCAGGTCAGGAAACCGGGCCGTCCAAGTCAGGAGCGGGCCGTCATTTCAGAGAGGGCCTCATGTCAGGAGCTGGACCACCCTGATCAGGGCAGGACCGTGGGATCAGAATAGGGCCGTCCAGGTCAGGAGCGTGGCCGTTCGGGTCAGGACTGGGGAAGGTGGGCCGTCGGGGTCAGGAGCTGGCCGTTCGGGTCAGGACTGGGGAAGATGGGCCGTCGGGGTCACCTTGTGGACGTTGGGCGGCGAGTGGCCCGCTGACCTCACCGGCCCGTATCACGGGCGGTGTCATGGCATCACCGGACTCAGCGCCGTGACCCGCCTTCTGGACCGAGACACGCTGACAGCGCAGCGCACGACCAAAGCGGCGCAGCAAGCGACGCGCACTGTTCTGCGAGGAGGAAAGCAGATCACGGCGTGGCATTTAATTTAGAATCCTTCGTCCACTTTTGGCGCGCTATCAAACGTGCGAGGGTGCGTGCTCGCTGCTGATCTGTAAAGTGGATACGACCTTGCGTCCGGTGCGTCCGGTGCAACCTTACGTTTGGTACGTCCGGTACGATCATATGCCAGCACGACGTCCAGTTCGTCCGGCGCGATCTTACGCCCAGCGCATCCTGTACGACCATGTGTCTAGTAAGTCCGGTGCGACCTTACGTCCGGTGCGTCCGGTGCAACCTCACGTCCGGTGCGTCCGGTGCGTCCGGTGTAGCTTGATGTCCAATGCATCCTGTACGACCATGTGTCAAGTACGTCCGGCGCGACCTTACGTCCGGTGCGTTCGGTGCAACCTTGCGCCCGGCGTCGTCCGGTGCGTCCGGTGTGTCCGGTGTGATTTTATGTCTGGTGCATCCTGTGCAACCATGTGTCTAGTAAGTCCGGTGCGACCTTACGTCCGGTGCGTCCGGTGCAACCTTACGTCCGTTGCGTCCGGTGCAACCTTACGTCCGGTGCGACCTCAAGTCTGATGCGTCCGGTGCGTTCGGTCTGACTTTACGTCCAGTGCATCCTGTGGGACCATGTGTCTGGAACGTCCGGTACGACCTTACGTCCGGTGTGTCCGGTGCGTGCGGTGCGACCTTACGTTGGGTGCGTCCGGTGCGTACGTGTGGTTGTTCGTCACGTGCCCAAGTTTCATCTTCCTATAATCATACTCGTGAAATCCAATCCTTGATTTTCAACTGATACAGGCAGCGACATCTGGCAGATGCATTAGTATCGGCCAGGGCAGGTCTGGCTGACACTGGTTCTCGAGGAATTCAATATGCAGACAAACATTTCCTGGTACCTACCAGAGACGCGCCAGCATTGTCAACAACGTCCCGGTGCCCTGATACTGCGCCTAGGACAAGCTTCTGGAGTAACAGCCTAGGCACCGATATCGTGTACCTGTGTGTTAGCACAAGGAGTAATACAAAAAGGTGGTGTCGGTGGGAGCACTCAAAGCCGTTTTTGATGGCGCTCAGCTCTTGCCCATGTGTTACGCTTGCTCAAATATCCCGCAATGCTTGGGAGCGTTCATAGAACCTCTAAACGTTATCACCTTATATCGTTATCGTTATCGCTATCGTTATCATTATCGCCCGAACGTTATATTTAGCAACGCTCTTAACGTTGCTCAAAACTCCCAGTGCATTTCCACAAGCATGCAATACACGGTTAGATCTCGTGACGACCGAGGCGCGACGAGAGCTGTCGTGTCTTCCGTCAAAGCGACACTGCACGCGTCGGCCCGGCTGACCCCGCAGCGATGGCATGTGGGACTGCGCGCCCGCTCTGCTGAGCAAATGTCTCACCCGTCAGATGGCGCCAGCTGCTTGCTCCGCTAAGCCCTGTCGGCTACAGTTCCGCAGGTTCCCTTCCGTCCGACGGACGCCCCCGACAGCGCACCACTCACTGATCAGCCAGGAGGCGAACACGATCCCAGGCGGCTGGGGCAGGAACCTCGCGGGACATGTGCGGCGGGGGAGGAGGGCAGCGACCGTCCTCCGGGCAGCGTGCTCTGCGCTGTAGCCTGAATCACGCGCCGGTTTATCCTTATCCGTCATTGGTTATGTCATCGTCGCCGTCAACATACGGCACTTCACAAGCGTGTCATGAGGGCCCTCCAGGAAATGTGGCGACCATGCAACATTGTGAAACGATAATATTTATGTGAGATAATCACCCTCGAGTCGTTACAAGGACTCTTCACCCTTGTATCATGACAACAATAGGCGATAAAATATTTCATCTTTTGACAATATCAACATTTTATATCTATAGCATTTATGCTCCATCTTCAGTCATTTTCCCTAGCCAAATTTGATCAACACCGATGCCGTACGTACGATCATCAGCGTTTGGGAAATCTGGACCAGAGCTGCCACTTTTTGAGATTTAGAAAACTTTCATCCGAATCGATTAATGAGAAAATTCAGGTAAGACAGTTTCGCACATGCACGCTTACAAGTCTTACAACCTCAACGCCCGGCGTTGAAGTCCCAATGGGCCGCCGCGGCGTCGGCTGTCCAGCTAACACTAAGTGGCGGCTAACGGATGCACGAAAATGATGACGTATCTAAAACACCTACATTTGAACACTTTAGGCAATGAATTCGTGCGAAATCTTCAAGAACGCTTTCACTTCAAACCCCCAGACAAATGTGGAACACTCCCTTAAATCTTTAATTGGCACGAAGAGATTTTGAAAGATATTCGGAAGCATTATTTCGTTCTCGAGCGCCCGGCACCCGCCGCCTGGTGTAACTGCAGCGGCCAACGCCGTTCGGTTGTATGGAAGCTGCAACCCCAGCCATGGCTATTCTTGCTCCTGAGGCTGCGAGCGCATAGGTTCAAAACATTTTATCTGATTCGTTTCACAAGATGATCCTGCAAAAGGATGGGCGTTCTCAGACAAGCATGGGTCGACCTTTTGAGTTGTTCACGTCATTCAAATCGACTGTGTTGAACTCGCGTAAGACCCCTTACTGTCTCCAGACGTGGGGTCGCCTGGCTGATCCGGAGGTCATTAAAGGGATATTTCATACGTTGGTCCCCTCCCTGACTCAAAGGGCTCTCTGACCCGGGCAGTTGGCCTCGGATCGGCAAAGGGGCCTTCAGTGATGCAACAAGATCCCTTGGCACAGGAGCTCCTGTTCGGCTTCATGGACCCTTGGCTGAAATAGGGTAGAGGGGCCTCCGTTCGGTACTGAGAGCCCTGACTTGTACAGGGCCCTTCCATTGCCTCATTGCGGGCTCTCATCATAAATCATCTTGTCCCCTTTCATCGCTAGAGGGACAAACGCAAGACGCCCTCTGACATTCGAGATCCCATCTCTGTTCCTGTTCAGCAGGTGTGCCACTGGCCGATGTGGGAGCCCTGGCCGAGAAAGGACCCCTGCCAGGCACTGTCGGCCCCTGGCCGCCACAGCCCCCCCCCCCCCCCCCCCCGTTGTTGTATGGCCCAACCAATCTATGTCGGGGCCCGGCCTTGTCCCTGCTTGGGAATTGGGCCTTCAGGCTCAGACCGGCACAGAGCCGACTGTTCGCTACCGTTGGTGATGGACGGACCAGAGGCCCCATGTACTCACGGGCCCCCAGTCGGCGCACCACCCCAGGTGCCTTCACGGGTAAGAGGTCTTTAATAAACCCAATTTACTTGTTACATACTCACTCGTTAAACCGCTACTTTCTTTTATCGTGGGTATGTTGACAATCGCTTCCTCCTGTTCACAGATCGGTCTCGCGCCAATTTATTCCTCGATTTCTGAAAAAGTAAGCATCAAAACGTAGGCCTTACGATGAAAAAAGCCAGCAAACAATTTGTTTTTAATGTTCTCGTGCGCAAGATAGACGGCTATCTACACACTAAGGTGCATCGAAAACCTGCTTTTACCGGTCTTAGCACGAGTTTTTTCAGCAGCGTTCCAAAAAATTTCGCATTTTTGCGTATATTGACGGCCATTTTTCCGGGGCACAAACTCAGCTTTACTTACAGGTTTTCCATCCTGACCTTAAATTTAAAAGTTTTCCATCCTGACAAAAATTTAAATGAGGAGATATTCCGAGGCAACAGTTTCAGCTAAAAATTGTTAATTTCTTAATTTGGCAGTTCATTGACTCAAGATATCTTTCCTCGCTCACGTCCCTCAACTTTTTCCAAAAATCAGACGTCATTTTGCTGTACCCCATACTTTGAACCGGTTTCTGAGAACCTTAAACGTGACATGAGTAAAACTGACCTCTCCCCATGCGAGAGCATACATTTCCATGTGATACTCCCGTTTTGGCTTCAATATTTTAGCACTTTGTTCAGGATCTATTCCGGTTGAGCGGACAGGTTGAGCTGTTAGATTATTCGAGCATGTTAGCTGCTGCCAGTTCGGCCGACGCTCTCGAGGTCGGGTTGCCTCGTGCGGCTTCGGATGCCGCTGATGCTACTGACGCGGCTTTCTCCGCGTCTTACCAACATCTCAACCCGTACTCAGCGGTACCGATATTGCATCTGATGATGGTGTTGTCACATACGCTGTCGGTAAAATGGCTGGATCTCTCTCAGTGCCTCATCAGACTGTTTTAGTCACTTCCAACGCTAGCAGTAATTCAGGCATTGGAGCAGTGCTCTCGACTTCCATGAAGGACACGGCGGTCCGCTCGTCTCCCCCCCCCCCCCCCCCGCCCTCTTCTGCTCCTGCCACACTTCCCGCAGAATCTACTGTCAACTCCACCACCTCTTTACAGCAGGCTGTCACGTCTGAGGTGTCTGGCGCCGTCGCCTCGGGTCATCCCATGGCTCCTCACACGTCCGAAGACCATTGACCAGGAGAGCACAGCTCCCACGTGCTCGCAGAAAATGGTCCGGTCGATATTCAGCACGCTGTGCACAGCACTGGTAGGTTGGGGTGCACTACCGGCTCATAGGGTTCCAAGAGTAGGCGAATTTCCCCATCCGAGAAATCAGTTAACCTTGGATGCTCTCCTAACAGGTGTAAAATATAGGCATGTGGTTGAGCCTGGATCTAGCATTGGTTTCGTTAACGAAGCGCTTGCGGACAGCCTCCAAGGCGTTTCTGTTGGTGAAACACGTAGCGCAGCAAGGATGGCTAACGGGCAGTCCTTCGCTCAGCCTGGGCAGTCACACCACGTTTTAAGTATGAAGTGGTCAGTTTGAAGTCAGTTTTCAAGTAGTCGAGGACGGAACGTTCCATTCTGATAGGCCTAGGCTTTCTGGAGCAGGTCCCGTGCTTTACTGACTTGGTGAACAGACGCCTGGTTTGTGTCCCGGCAAAGGCGGTGCGCTCAGTTTCCTCGGATGTAAAATATAGATCAGTCGGACGCGTCGTTCTAGTATGCGATGCTTCCGTGCCTCCTGGAACCAAGTAGGTTCTTTTCGGCCACGCACACTCCTGTGAGTTTGCCGGTGCAGTTATTTTCGCGCTGACGCTTATTATCGCTGGGAAAGGAGGCGCAGATGCGTCTCAGTACACAAATTCCTTGTCTACTGAGCAACATCACACCGACGCGGATAAGACACCGACGACCGAACCTTCCTTTACCACACACTTATCGGGGGTATAGAGATGGACTTTATTGAATAGCCTTTGGGCTCTCCCGCGGATTCCACCAGCACCAGCAGATTTTGATAACATACTTGACACAGGCGGCGCGAGGCTGTCCGCCTTCCGACGGTCTAAATCAATTTCCGTCCTGAAACGTCACGAAATTATGTCCGATGACCCCACAGGACTTTCTGACCTCGTCAGGCACGACATTAGCACGGGAAATGCAGCCCCTCCGGCAGCCTCACCGCCGCATACCTCCTCCTCTCCAGAAGAAAGTGAAGAAGCTGTTAGACGAGCTCATCCGCTTAGGAGTCCTCGTGGAAGCGAACGGCCCGTGAGCGTCGCCTATTTGTGTGCTCCGCAAGAGGTCCGGGAAGGCGAGGGCGACATGTGATATGCGGCGTCTCAAAGCTGTGACAGCCCTTTCTGCGTACTCCATTCCTAAAATAGCGGCAGTCATAGGGGGTCTGAAGGGATGCATTCTTATTACCATTGTAGACATGGACATGACACATTACCAGGCCAAATAAATATCAGGCCAAATAAACCCTGAGCACCAGCACGAGGCCACGACTGCGACTTCGTGAAAAGACTAGTCATTCACTCACATGGGTTTCGGTCTGAGCGGCGCTAGTTTCACATCTGTCAAACTACTGAATATTGTCTTGATGACGTTATTCCCGATAAATGTATGTGTCAATTCGATGACGTCATAGTCTGCGGTAACAGCTTCGATGAGATGATTGAGAATTTGGACGCAGTGCTTTCACGCATGTACAAAGCTGGTCTAACACTGAACCTGGCGAAATACCTATTCTGTTTTCCCAAGGTCATCCTCTTAAGCCATGTGACGTCCAGTGAGGGCATGGCACCAGATCCAGTCCAGGTGCAGATCGTGATAGCCTGGCCAGTTCTGAAGACGGCTCAGCAAATGGTCAGTTTTCTGGCTGTAAGTAACTATTTCAAAGTATTTATCGAGGGACACGCTGTCATTTGTGGCCCTTGCTCCGCCTCTACAGCCAGGACGTCCGGTTCGAGTGGTTTGGCGGGCGTCCGCTGGCTTTCGGCAGGCTAAAGGAAGCCGCCCTGGCAGAGGCTTCCGTGCTCACCCTGCCCTCATTTGACGACGAGGGGGGAGGGGGGGGCACTTTATTCTCGAGTGTGATACACCCTGCCCAGGTGTTCGTACTGTTTTGCTGCAGGTGACTCCAGAGGATGAAAAGGTTATTGCCCACGGCAGAAGTTATTTGTTTATTTCATTTACTTAGAACTTGCGGGTTAATGGCGGCTCATCATCATAGCACAGCGGGCTTTTGCGCGCTGGATCGCTAGCTGATTTGGAGAAAGTGGCGTCTCTAGTCTAGACAATTCCACGAATCTACCGGTCATCCTTACGGGGAAAAAGTATTTGTTAATTATGATAAATTTCTTCACAAAGCAGGCTGAAGTCTTTCCCTTAAAGAATGCGTCAGCTGCCAGCGTAGCACAGGTCTTTGTTGACCAGTTCATAGCTCGCTTTGGCTGCCCAGTGAGAGTGCACACCTACCCGGGTGGGTGTCTTGTGAGGGAGGTGTTAGAGCTCACATGTAAGCGCTTGGATATCGCAAAGCCGACTGTTTCCAGCGCTCATCCCGTGGTAATGAAATTGTGGAAAGGAACATTACGACGGTCATTTTAACGTTTGCTAAATTTATCGGTGACGATCGCACGCCTGTTACGATGAGCACATTGCGCTGCTTATGTTGGCATATAACGCTCAAGCAAGCAAGGCTACGGGTTTTCACCGTACAAACTCATCTAAACCAAGAAACCAATCCGAGGTAGAGATTACCCCCCCCCCCCCCCCCCCGAGCAAAGTCCGGTCAAAGAGCACTGTTCAATATTTTGGCCGGCTGCGTGAACCGCTGCGTCATTTTCATGCGGCTGCTCTCTGGCGGTCAGACACCCGTCACAGTGCAAACAAGCATGCATATTACTAAAAGTCAAATTTGCTAAATTTTGTCGTAGGTGAGCAAGTTCCACATCGAGCGATGGTCCCAAAGCACCAATGCTACAGGTTTCTGCGCCCTTGCCGGCGGGCCGTTGTTATAGAGAAGATTGGCGTCATTAACTTCCGCGTGCGCCCCGAAGAGGCGGGTAGGGCGCTCACCGTTCGCCATGATCGTTTGGTAAGAGTGTCCGTGCTCACGCCCGCGCCCCACACACAGAACATTTAGCTGGGAGGCTGGGCGTTCTTCTGGCATCGGCCTCTTGCCTGACTCATCCCGGTCTTCATCACCGAGCGGACTCTGCGCGGGTTGCGCTTCGCGAATGCTGATAGGCGTCTTCTCCGGTCTCCAAACTTCTTACAGTCAGCCTGTCCTGGAGCTCCAACTCTTGCCAACCAGTCGCCGTCGCCTGCTGCTCCCTACCAGCGGCTTAACCTGGTCTCGTCAGCTGACGTGTCCCGCCTTCCTGCCGACCGTCGCTGACGACGGAGACGGCCGGGTGGCGCCCGTGATGGACCCGGACCCCGAGTCTGCCGCCAAGCTGTTGGTCGTGGCTGTGGGCCGTATCGACCATGCTGGCTAATACCACACAACACAGTAACCGGTGGCCCGCACGTCCCGAGGACAGGCTGGGTCGACATTCTGTATGCTGACGGCGCTGCGTGCCCCTGACCCCACATTCTGAAGACCAAAATAGTCCTATCACGAGTTGAGCCCAGTCTTTGCTCTAAAATTCGCTCTCGGTTGCGGCATACCAGAGACCGGGTGCAGGCGCACACATGCCGCCGACCCCGCTGGCACACCGAGCGGCGTGCCAGTCTGGGTGAGCTCCGTCAGCTCGGCTGGAGTTAGTCCGCCTTAGGGCAGTCTAACAAGCTGACAACACGCCACGGCTGAGCGCCATCAGGGGGCGTCCTGACGTGCTCACATGACGCCACGGCTGACTGCCCCCGAGGTGCGTCCTGACGTGCTCACATGACGCCACGGCTGACTGCCCCCGGGGCGCGTCCTGACGTGCTGACATGACGCCACGGCTGACTGCCCCCGGGGTGTGTCCCATTCGTACGCCCTCCCAACGGCCGCGTGCTCCTTGGGGGCTCCCGTCAGGGTGTCTCGGTCTTGGTGAATGACGGACAAGGGCACCTTTTTGGACGGCAACGGCGGAATGGAAGTGGAGAAAAAATGTCCCGGACGGCTTAGAAAGCGGCCTGTGAAACTATTAGTACAATGCCAAGATCAGTAGTGTAATGCCATGATCAAAGTGCGACGATCGGTGATTGAAGGAACCTTCTGAGCATGGATGACACATATATGCCCCTTTTTCGTATGACACTTAGGGGAGTAAAAACAACACGTTTTTTATTGTTAGACCTCAAAAGGAAAACTTATCTGATTGCCTAGGTGCTCATACTGGCTTCCATCGATGCCAACAAGAATTCCTACGAAGGCCAAATTCAATGGCATTACAATGGAGAAACGAGTCCAATATAGGGCAAGTTACGCACGATATTGGTACAAACAACGCAGATGAAAAATATGATAAATGGTAAGTAAGACATAACGACTGCAGTCAATCCACCAGCTGCCTCCAGCAACGGCGGAACGGGAAAAGCAAACAGAAGCGCCGCAAAGAAAAACGATACGAGATTTATCTGACCTCATTCCCCTCCCCAAGATCTCTCGTATACCCCTTATATAGTTGTCAGACGTCCTGATACCAGCCAGCCACAACATCTAATATTACCTGCAGCCCAATGCAAAATGCATTAAGCTGTTCTTGGAAGAATAAGAAGTTATCAGACAAAATCTATGAGCATGCAAGATAGGAGCAAAACGAGGTTAAGGAGTAGAGCGGACCAGTGATCCCAACTACGATGTACAATGTATGTATGAACCTACGGAGCACATGCTGTCCGTTACAGCCTTGTTTATTCCATTTCACAGCACAAGAAAAGGATGGCACGTAAGCTGCATGATAGATTAACGCATGGCTTAAAGGTAATGCTCCACATTTGAAGATATTGAATCAAACATCAAATATCATGACATAAACTCACTTATAACTATTGGTATGCTTTTAAATGGAAAAGACTGATCAAGACAACACAATTTTTATTCAAGAAATGTGCTCCTCAGTACTTCATTGACTAATTACGTCATCGTACCTCACACAACACTGATTGAGAGCCAATTGACGGACGTTATATTTGGAAGTCGGGCTCACGAACGCCGGATATGGACCGCTCGTTAATAATATTTGTATTGACCTTCATCACCGTATGGCCAATGTATTAGCAGGATTCGAACGGCATTATTATGCCGTCATGGATGATCTTGAAATAGTCTGCACAAAAAAGCCTCCGCACCTTTGAGGGCGTGTGGCTAAGGAACAAGAGGTGTTTAGGCCTTAAAAGGGCAGAGCTGCGGACCGTACCGAATAATCTCCAAGATGGCTATTCCAATTAAAAACCTTATACAAATGTAGAGCACCCCTCCTCTCCCAACCCCCGCACACTTAATCACCTGGGGTTTGATGTCATGCCAATGCCCACAAAAATCCACCGTCTTTGTTCGAGTTTTTTTATCAAAGCTCGTGAGCTTTCCCGAGCACGGTGTTCACGGGGAGTCACCCGTGATCTACTCCATGAAATGCGAAACATGAAGATAGACATAGAATAAATGCGCGTCGAGAAATGTGGGGTCGTCTGGCCTTGGCCGCTCTCCGACCAGCAAACAAAGGGGCGGGGCGGGCGGCACGTGACGCCCCCACCGTCCGGGGCTCGGCCCAGCCCCCGGCCGGGACCTGGCCCTGTCTCTGACTTCACCAGCGCGGCGGTAGGCACCGTGGCCAGCGCCACCGCAGTAGCCACATCGCCACGCGCGTGCACTTGCCTGGATGTCCTGCTCGGGCGGCTCCGTGCTCAGCGACCTGGCGTCCGCCATGACGGCGACGGTGGCGGCAGCGCGCGGCGGCGCCGCCGACCGGCGCGCGCCGACGCCGACGCCGTGCCGCGCACGCGCGCGCCCCGGACGTTTATAGCGCATGATTCAGGGACGACGGCGGCGACGGCTGAAACCGGAGCTGGCACGCACGGCGCGACGGCCGGCGCGCGGCATCGCGTCCGACGCGACGCGCTCCTGCCCCGGCCGCGCAGAGCCGGCTGGGGCATGGCGCGATTTGCAGCGGCCTGTCCAGACGAACGTCGGCGTCGTCACCAGCTGGTGCGACCATGGGTGCGTCCAAACGGCGAGAGCGAAGCGTTCCATGCAGTGTGATATGACACAGATGGGTTGCGATTATGCCCGGCCACTTTATTATATCGTCGCAGTTTCAGGGAATCAAGGGAGCTTGCGATGTTCATATAACACATTGTATGTTAGTCATTTGTCATGCAGTGTAAACTCAACATGTGTTTGGAAATAACATGGAATTTATTTGGAGACATGTACAACAGCAAAGTAGACGCGTCAGTTTCAACAACTTCGCCGAATGTGGGATAAACAGTGTCCCAATCACAGACGAACCGGAGCTGTACGGCTACATATTACTGGTTAATGGTCTTCGACTTAAGATACTTCGATATATTCTTTCGTGGCTATTTTGCCCCTGTACTTCCACCTCACGAACATCTAAATAGCATGTATTTAGACTACTAGGAAATATTTTGAAGCACCTCAGTTGTGTAATTCACAGAAAATCCTGTAAGTTACACGCACTCGTATACCTTAACAGCGCACAGAACCACGGGCAACCCCACCGCAATACCTCTAGGCAACGGAAGGCGGCGTAATGATTAAACTGCGCGATGGATTGATCTAGGAACACGAGTGATTCACATCTTCAGTGGATATGAAAAAGCAAATCGGATGCACCATTAAACGGAGGCAGCCCCAGAGACAATTACGGCTCTGGGCTCAAAACTAGGCAAGCTGCAGTTTTACTGTTCTGGCCACTGGATCGAAAAGGTGGATCCAAGGATCCGAATCATGCGATTTATTATCAACATAGAGGGGTCCTTTGAGGTGCTGGAACCATTCCTGGAATCCTGGGCTTTTAAATGGATCTCAAGATTCGGATTCTGAGATCTGAGATCCGATGGGGCTCATGATCCACGCTTGGGATCCAGGCAAATGTCGCAGACATGCGCCTGAATAAAAAGGCCATGAACCAGAATCCTGAGGATCGTTGGCGCATGATCCCATATGACCCAGGATCCCCTCCAAGAGTTCGACCAAGCACTTCAAGATGTCAATATGTAAAAAAACGCTAGAACTTAGTTATGTCATGAGGCATTGGCGCAGACAAGGGGGCACAGGGGTCACGTGCACACCGCCCTTACGTCCCGAGGGGTCCTTCGGACACCTTGGAACCAACGATTAAGGGCCATATTTGAGAGCCCAATTTGAGACCCGGTTTGAGGACCCAAAAGGCCCGAAATGCCGGCCAGAGGTCGCATTCAGCGGCCCGGCCCGCAGGGCCGTGCACTCCAGTGCCAGCCAGAGGGCTCTGTGCGCTGATCAGGGGCCCCCTCAGTCGATAAGGGCCTATATGTTGGTGAGACACCACCAGTAACGCACAGTCGACTCCATGGCGGCATGAGCCTGTGGGCCCATTTCCCAGGCAGGAACAAAGGGCTAGTGGGATTCTGATTATACTGCAAACAAGTCTTATGGTACGAAGTATTATCATATAAACAAAACGAGGGGCTGGTCGGAGTCTTATTTGGACGTCCCGGCCTGCGGGGACGGGCCCCCAAATTGCAGCCAAAAGCCCGTTAGCTCCGATCAGGGGCCCCTTGAGTAGATATGGGCCTACATATCGGCCACGCACACCCAGTGCCGCACAGTCGGCTCCGTGTCGGTATGGGCCTGAAGGCCCACTTCCCAATCAGCTATAAAGAATGGGCCAGTGAATTACACTGGTCGGGACCCCTGTATCTGCAAGGGGCCCGAGGCGCCTTACAAAGGGTCCTGTGCTCGCAAGAGGCCCCGAGCCGACCAAGGTGTGTAACTGATGAGGCCCAAAGAGGGTCCGGGCGCCCTAGCGGAACCAAAGATCAGAGTCCCGGTTGGAGCGCATAAGGGCCGAAGGACTAGATGTAGATCACATGCGATATCGCGGTCTAAAGGGTCGTGACCTGAAACATTAGTCAAAGGTCTTCTTGCTCCGTTTGAGGAACCCCTAAGATCATGCAGGTGCCTAAGTCAGCCAAAGACCACAAACACCGAACAGTTGGCTCCATGTCCGTCTGAGCCCTTGAGATCCATTTCCCAAGCGGGAACAAGGCCGGGATCCGCGATTTGCATTGTTCGGGGTCCCTGACACGATAGGGCTCCTGTTTCGGTTATAGGCCACAGTGTCTAACAGAGGTCCTGTGGTGATAAGTGGCCTCGAGTCGGAACGCCGTTTGAGGGAGCCCGAAGAAGGACCGAATGGTCTCTCAAGGCCAAAGATCGAGGGTCCGATTGGAAGGCTGAAAGGTCGGATGGGTTGGCTGTAGATCCTGTATGTATGGCTGTATGGCTGTAGATGTAGATGAAGGACCCCCGCCCAAAGGGCCGTGATCCCAAATCTCACTTAGAGGACCTTTTGCACCAACTGGGACCCCTGAGGCAGAGCGTTCCTTCATTTCGGCCAGAGATCGCCAACAAAGAACAGTCGGCTCCCTGTCGGCCTGATCTGTTGGGGGCCTATTTCCCAAACAGGGACAAAGCCAGGCCCGCGATTTGCAATCGTCGGGGTCCCTGCAACAATGCGGGGCCCCTGTATCGGTCAAGGGCCCAGTGCCTAGCACGGTGTTCTGTGTCAGCAAGGGCCTCCAGTCAGTTAGGGGAATATTTGCTCAACAGGGACGGGGACACGACTCCAAATGACAGCGGACCTCTTGCGTTGGTCCAGGCCCTCTGACAATGAAAAACAGCATGAGGGCTTATGATAAGTGCTCACATTGAGGCAATGGAGGGCTCCTGTGCTAGTCAGGGCCCCCAGTACCGAGCAATCGCTGTGGCAAAATACCCTCCAGCTCAATTTCAGCATGGGCCCGTGAAGCCCAACTGGAGGCTATGTGCCAATTGTTTGACCACCTGCGGCGATTAAGGATATTGTTGCGTGAAGGGGGGTTCCTGCGTCGATTCAGGTTCAACTGCGCAGATTACAGGGCCTCCTGCGTCAGAAAGCGGACTAACGCGATATTATGTATTCCTCTAATTGCCTCCGGATCGGCCGGGGGATCCCGCCACGTGCCACCAGAATGGCGGCCGGAAGGCATACCGCGGTGGGACAGAATGGCCCTTCAGCCCTTATAGCCTCCCGAGAGACGGCCAGCGGGCTGTCGGATGTATGCTGAACCAAACGCCGTTAGGTGCTCGTGTTTTGACCCTTTCTAGCGGTGTTCTTGCATATTTACCCGTGCGTTTAAGGTGCTTGCTTGCATTCACGTACTCGGTTATGGCGCAATTCTCAAGTTATTCGATTACGTCTTATTTCCGTATTTACTAGAAAGAATGTTTACCTTCTTGTATAATGCTGCACAAGACGCCATTCGTGTAAGAGGCTTGCAAAGCTTGCACAGCACTGCTTGACAGTCAACGGGCGGCCGTTATATCTGGTAGTCGTGCTCACAAATGTCACATATCGACAATTCGACAATTTTTATGTGACTGAACGCCGCATGACCAGCGGATTGTCAGCATTGGAATGACGTTATTATGCCGTCATGGATGCCTGGATAATCTTGAACTAGTGTCGCGAAATAGTCTGCACATCTGCAAGAGTGTGTTGTTCAAAAGCTAGATGGATTTAGGCCTTAAGACGGGTAGGGCTGTGGACTGCACCGAGCGATTTTCAAACGACTAGTTCAGTTCACAACCCCATAAAAATATGAAACACTCCCTTAAAGTATCACCAGGGGTGAAGTCTTATGCCGTTGGGTCACCTCAGCCCTCCCAACTCTGAGACAAAAAAGCGGAAATAGGTTTAGCCATTTTTCCTGCTCAGCCTCTCAAACGATGTTGAACGATTACGCTCCTACGTAACACCCCGCTGAACAACAAAAATCAAGGTTGTCAGGAGTCTCAGGTGAGACTCTGGTTCTTGTTGCTTACATTGACATCACTCTAGACTGGAGATTGGTTCTTGCTGGATCTTGATTTAATGCTGAGCTGTGTCTTGGTTGTTGCTGGATTTCTATATGTTCCAGGTTGGATTTGGGTATAGCTGAAACTCTGACATAACGTTACGCTGGATCTTTTGACATAATGTCAGGCTGGATATTGGCTCCTCCAGTCCAGTCTGGCACTTCCAATCTGATATTAGACTGGATCTTGGTTCTTGCGGGGTCTTCCGGCTTATTGTCAGGCTGGATCTTAGGTCTTCCTGGATCTTTCGACTTCAGATGAGGCTGGATCCTGCTTTCCGCTGGATCCCTCTGCCTACTACCAGACTGGTTCCTGGGTTCCTCCTGGTTCCGGAACCAGAAGCTAAGGATCAGTTCCCGGGAAGCAATTTAGGGAACCAGACATATGTCTGCTAGCATGATAAGAAAAAGAAGCGAAAAATTGGCATATCGAGGGATGCGATAAAGGGATAACTGGGGGAGGGGGAATGCGTAAATAAGAGATGCTTGCGCGGAAGTATGAACAGGTATACACAAAATCCGATACGAAATTGTGTATGAGAAACAACATGCTAAGAAAAATGCACTTACGATGAATTTAGATAGCGCTGAAAGCAATGCGAACAATCGCGCATACGGAGAATGGGTGTCCAAAGGGAATGGGTGCAAATGCAGGCATGAAGGAATATGGATTCTGGATCGCGGGTACAAGACAGCAGGCAATCAAATACGCAAACAAAGAAATGCAATAAGAATGATTGCATGGACGAAGATATATCAATGCGAAGGCTTGCACCGATGAAGATCTGCGCACGATTCAGTTATCCTCAAGCTGGGTTTGTGCTTTTTGATGCTCGGATTCAGAATGGTGTCAAAATCATGCAAACTCTGGATAAATCAGATTTGCTGAAATATCCGGCTTGTGACGTCATCCAAAATCAGACTGGACTGAATTTTGTCGCATAATCAGCTTATTCAACCTTGCATATCATTGCGTCAGCATTGCCTGGCGTCATGCATGCTTGAATGGCCTGGAAATAGTCTGCACAAAATAGCCTGCATATTTTCGCAGGCGCGTAATTCAGACACTAGACAACTTTGGGTCTTAAGAAGGGTAATGCTGTGAACTGCACCGAGTGATCTCCAAAGTCCTTATTCCATTTCAAAACCACATACAAATGTAAATCGCTCCCTTTAAAGTGTATAAGTATCAGACCATGTGGTACTGGACTTCTGACTGCTTGGCCACTTCTCACCAAGACGTTTCTCTGTTGTCAAATTGCTGCATCATGCCCGACATATTTCAATAATGCTTTGTTTTTCTATACTGCACAGCATGTTGACCCTCGCCCTGATATGGAGGAGGTCTATACGGCCCCCTCCCCCTGAAGGTTTTTCGATGATACCTCTTCGGCATACTGTGTCATCGCGTCCCATTTTTTCAGCAGACCATGGCGCATCCATTGCACGTGTTTTGACACTAAAAACGTGGTCCTAGCTTTTCTGGTTTCGGAGCAACGGCGGTTTTTGAGGAACACTGCACGGCGATTTACGGCCCGCGCGGGCGGCAGGCAGCAACCGACGATGCCGCGGAACACGCGCGGCGAGCCGACATTGTTAAACGAGCGGAGCCCAATGTCACGAACATGTGCTAAAAACATATAAATGTATACATCAATGCACTCAGAATTAAACAAAAAATACACCTCTTTAAGTTTTGTGTCGCCACTAGATATCGTCTCGTATGTTAGGCGTAAAGCTGAAAAAGCGCGAAAATTTGACATTTGCCCTGTTATAATGGGTTAACTTACTGGCATCATGGTATAAATAAAAACTAGCACTCATCTCGAGATCAAGTTGACACAATCCACTGGTATTTCCCGATAAGATACTTATTAGTTTGGAAACGCCAGGGGGTCTTATCGACCCCTCCCCCACAGTTAGCGTTATGAAAAACGAGTCAGGACGAGGGTTAGGTTCATGTTTATGTCATGTCAAACTATGGAATGCAAGTGTGTATAATGGACTGTCATATAGGCATAATGGACTGTCAGCGTGAAGACACATGCATTGTGCACACATGCACATTGGTTGCATTAGGTACGCCGTGTATTTGATACGCTGTTCCAGCAATGTCGGTCACTATCCGGGGCTTCGAAACCCCAGCTAATGCGACCACCTCCTCCATGGAAAAGGTCGTGTACAACCCACCCACAGCCAGCTGCATACCTTCACATACATGGCCACCACAAAAGTGTCAAAACTGGAAACAGCAAGGCAGATTAAGTAACTTTGGACTTTGCATCAGGCGTGTATGATTAGCTTGTACAGCTGCACTAAGATAATACCCTTCGAAGAGCTCTTACCCTCTTCCACAGGCAGAGAGCAGCGTCATTTGGGCGGAGAATCACACAGTTTTACTGATGCAGCGTTGACAATGAAACCCTAGTGCTCAAAGCGGACGATGGACCTCAGCTGTCAACTGCACGAGATTTTGGAACAGCATTTACAAGACGTGCCACCATTGTTAATCTCTCGAATAGCTTTTCGTTCCTGCCACAAGCAACGTAGGCTTTCCGGTTTTATCACTGCCGAGTCCACGCCGCCACCGGTAGCAAAGCAAGACTTGAGATATTCAATGTCCCAAGATATGCTCAGGCCTGGCGACATCGGCGCCGCGGAAAAAAAAAACATCGATACTGGAGAGGATCTTGGCCCGCCGTTTTAAAGAAAAAAAACGCACTCGCGACCGGGTTTGCTATGCCATGGGATGTCAATGGAAAAATGGCATGCAATTTTCAACGCTTGACGCTTGATTGAACGCTTGACGCCTGACACTCTGGGGTTAACGCTTGAAACACCCCCCGGGGGCGCTTCAAGTTCCTCCGAGCGCCCATGGGTCTGGTCTCAACAGGGGACGAGTACCGCCGACGTGGAGATCAGACTCTCATGGATCTGGACTTCGTCGTCAAGGCAGTCGACAACATACTTGTCTAGGATGAGACATTCGAAGACCACGCAGACCGTCTACGAGCTGTTCTCACACAATGCCGCCAACATGGCATCACGATCAACGAGAAGAAGTTCTGCTGCGCGCAGGAAAACTGACGCCAGGTTTTTAGCGCCAGATTCCAGCACCGCTTCGTGGTGCTTTAAGTGTCAATCCATTCCATCATCAATCTAAAAATTGCGCACGTGACGTATGCGCCCAGACTGCCTTCTAAACGTAGGATTTGATGTCCTGAAGCGTTCTTAGGTACTTCTTTCAAAAACATCATCATTTTCGAACACCCGTTGGCCACAACTTAGTTTTTGCCGTTGGGCCGACGCTGAGCGGCCCTGGGAGGCTGCAACGCCTGACGTCAAGGCTTTTGTTGCTAAGATTTGCGCGTGCGCGTGCTCAAAATTATGCCACATAACTGGTATCACTAATCGATGCAAGTGTCTGAAGGTAATTATTTCAGAAGTGTTATCATTTCCGTCCATCGATGGGCCACAGCTTAAAGTTAGCCACTAGGGTAATGCTCCGCGGACTACGGAGACTGCAACCCCTGGAGTGGGGGTTTTTGTTGCTGAGATTTGCGAGCGCGCATGCTAAAAAACCACGTTACATAGATTGGATCACTAATCGATTCTGACTGGATGTTGAAGATTTCCAGCTTAACATGGCTTGATCATCTTAATGCACAATGTTGACCACTTGATCTACAATCAAATTTTCATATTCAAATTTCGATCGGACATATCGCTCTACAATGCACCTTCGCGGTGTCCTTAATGTCTATAGAACCCAGATAAAAATTCAAACAAAGCTTCTGAGTTCTATCGTTTCAGAAAGAGTCCACTAATCCCCTGTAAATTAAAGGCGCCAATGATTTATTTCACGCGGTTGTTCAACACCTGATTTTGAAGTTGACTGGCTTCGAAATACAAACAGAACTGATCTCACGGTAGCTCCTGTTTTCTGTTCTTGTTTCAAAGTAAAAATACCAATGAAACAAAGAAAATTGTGTCCCTTGTTAACAAGTAGCCATATCCTGGGATTTTTTTAGAGGGGTGATGTAATGTATGATTGCATGATGTAATGTATGATTGTATAATGTATGATTGCATAATGTATGATATAATGTATGATTAGCGATGGTGTGGTGTAAGGGGAGATAATTCGGAAAGAGATAATGTTGCAGGTGTTTTACGTATGTTTTACAGACCAAGTAGTAGTAATGCTGATCCAGAAATATGCAACAAAGCACCCATATCATCAGTTCGCGAGAGACAGCCGGCCCAGGGCAGTGGCCGCCGACGGCAGACGGTAGCAGAGACCAGGCAAGGAATATATGGCAGAGTGGTCTTCACTCTGTGGCTTGATTTTTAAAGAAGAATTTCCAGTTGTGTGGCTTTTGTCACACTGCTTTTGACAGTTCCAAGCTTTCGAATTTGTTTCCGTGTAAAATGCTGCGACAAGTCTCATCTCTTGAAAGTCAGGTGCATACAACATTTGATTTTGAAATTTGAAAAATGAAGGTGCATACAAAATTTGTCGCACTGCGAGGCAATCGATTCGCTTTCAAAATCCTCACCAACCTATGTCTGGGCCGTATTTGGCATTTATCCTGTGGAGGCGGATGTCTCCTCAATAACCCGAAATGCCTATCCGTGCGTGGAATTTCGCCTCCCAGTAGAGACAATGTTGAATGAACGAATAATTCTGGGAAGCTGGACAGCCTTATTTGCCGAATGACATTGACGAGTCGAACAGGCAAGATTATGCCCCAGTGGGAAACAGCTTTATATGCGTGTCTAGCAGGACAGCCATGGCATTTGAATAAAGAACGATAACAACCTCCGTCTCTAATCCCGGCCCCTCCCCCCCTCCCCCTCCCCCCCCGGTCATCGAGCTTGCTTTCACAGAAAAAGGTTCCTGAAGCAAGCCCTGAGCTTGCCCCTCCCCCCCCACACACACTTTTTGAAACGTTCCTACGCCCACGCAATGACGTATTGGGAGCATCTTAACTAAATGGGACAATGTGTGTCATCTAGAACGGTCTTTCTGTTGGATGCATACCAGTAGTTTAACAGTGAGCATATTCCATCATTTACGGCGCTCGCTCCAATATCTTCAAACGTAGAACATTACATTGTGTGTCTTACATCATGTCTGGGCAACCCCCATTAACATCCAGGAATTTAGGAAAAACACCACTATCTAAACTCGCCCTGAACTGGAGAATCAGACTGGTGCAGAGTACCCACACTTTTTCAAAAAGTGTTATTCTGGGAAATGGGGACGCCCTAATGTACGCTGAATGGAATCTGCGCATAGCTTTCGGCGGTTCGTTCCACATGATGCAATAGATTCTATGACGTTGCCGTCCGTATATCCGCTCGATGCTACCGAAACAACTGATACACTTCCCTTCATCACTAACCTTGCTTACCCGTTGAATGAACTTGACTCGCTTATGGCGCAGATATGCGTTTTATTGAGGAGATCTTGATGCATCCAAATCTAAAGACTTCTGTGAATCTCACAAGCTGTTGGGGAGGAATCCCGTAATCATAAAAGAAAAAATGGACGTTTCCGGCTATACGAGCTTACAATGAATCAACGAAATATAAAATATGAAATTTTCTTGAAAAAGCTCACATTTGCTGGTAAATTTCCGTTAGGTTACAAAAAAATTAAAATTATTAAGTGATTCAGGAGCTTTTAAATCTATGTAGAGGTTTACTTCAAGGTTTTAGAGACTAATGGGGCACGACCAATTGGTGGCAGCTTTGCTGGCTGTGCTTGGGTTCCGCAGTGGGTTACATGGGTGCACCACTCCCCCATATCAGCTTATTTGTTGTATATTCGTTACAATCTAGGCATTTGCAATTTTGTATAGATGTTTTTCTGAGGTGTAGCAAACAGCATTGTCGCCATGTATCCCGTTGGGCAACGTGAGTAGCCTTGAAATTCTTTGTTAAAATCGTTTGCGTTACGTCGAAAAAAAGTAGGACATCGCTAAAACGAGTGCACGTACACGCCTAGCTTCGAATCATTTTCTGGCTCAAGATTTCAGGAAAGCAACCTAATTGCATGCACAATATGAGGGTGTCTGATTAATATGCAATATTTGTTGTTTTTGAGATGTCAAGTCTTGGAGCAAAGTAGGTCACAGCCACAAGGCATGCCAGTTTTTGTAATAAATGTACCACTGTTGGTTGCCTTGGTAAGAATAAGCTTCCTCATGTGAAATGCCAGTCCCAAGTGTACAAATTGTCATGGGATGTTTGTAACTTGTTCACATGAAGCACAGAGTATAGGTGCTGATATCTATCTATCTGTACTGTATATTTTCCCTATGACGCATGCTGTATATTCTGTATATGCATGCATGTAAAATACTGCATGTATTTTCTAACAATATTTGCACTCTCATTGATCATCAATATGACAGTAAGAAACAATGGTGTCAGTAGCTCTCAATGTAATTAAGTTGAAGCACATGTTAAACCATTTTAATCTGTTCTGCAAAACACAATGGTGTGTAAAAAACAAAAGTGTAGCAAGTTTTGAAGTCAGGGACAGCCTAAAGACCAAATGGCACCTTTGGCCAAAATGTATCACAGATGTCTTTACTACTGTCACATTATTCTGTTTGGTCTTCTATGCCACTGCTCATGTAATCTGTTATGGCCAGAGGTTCACCACTTAAATTGATGCTCAAAATAAAAGGCATTTTGGCAAGCAAGTAATATTTTGCTCATGCCAGCTTCCTCTCCTTGAGCTACATGTGTTAATTAGCTATAAACAACTGCACGCCACATCTAGTGTCAGTGGGGTAGTTTTAAGACCAGAATATTTTATAATTTACTTTTCAAAATTGTTGATGCATTTTTAGCTGGTGTTAATTTGATAGTATGATATTGGTAATGTGATATTTTATGCAAAGTGTTGAATGAAAAATGTAGGGTGATTGTGACCCATATCTGCCCTGAACCTAGCAGTAAGGACAACAGTTAGTAGGTTCAAATGAGATCAGCAGAAAACAAAAATTATTGAGATCACCCTTCCTCCCCACCCATCCCCAGCCCACCCAACCTGCCATCACCCCAGTTACCAAATAATTTGCACTTGTGATAAAATGATCAGCCCTGCCCCAAATATCAGGTTGACTGGCCAGCCACCTTTTACTGGCAGCATTGTAATAATGAATGATTGCATTCCTAGATGACATAGTATATGCTGTAGCGAATGCTTTTCATGGTTTGTTAAGGCTTAGTTGATCTAAGAAGTATGGGCCATCTTGACCAACTTATTATTCCTAATTCTAAAGGAGTTTTGTTGAGGTACTGGTCTGAAAAAGGACATTTGCATTGTGTTTTGTCATGCAATCCTGCAAACATTAGGATAAGGGCAAGACAATTGTTCTTGCACACTTTGTGCATGAAAGCTCAGGCCAATGCTGTGGAAGTAAAAGACCAATTGATTTTTAATGGCTTTGCTGAGAAGTCTTGTCCAAAAATAATTGCAGGAACTTTGAGATGTATAGGGCAGAAACTAACTGTCTGCATATAGATCAGGTTATGATATAAGCTTTTCATCCAGATGTTACCCAGGATCTTTAGGTGCTTGCTAGGCACATGGCCATGGTGTTATGCATGGTTAAGTTCATTTGATTGTTGAGGAAATGTAACTTAAGGAGGTATTCATTGCCAGATAGGATTTTGTTTTGCTAGATAGGGATCAGATCTGTTTTGGGTGATGAGTGCTAAACTCACATTATCTCACACAGTGTACTGAAGCTGAAATTCTAACCTTATCACCACTAGGAGGGTATAACATATTGCATGCTTTGAAATGGTTTGAACAGTCCTTATAAAATCAATTAACATTTACATTCTCAGGAGGATAATTACTTAGCTCTGAGCAGGTTGATTTGGCTGCATTCTTTTGGGGACACATTGTCAAAAAGTGTTTCTCTTTGTGGTAAAGTGTGTGACCATGAAGGGGGACATGGCCAGAAATGTCACTGCAAATGGAAGATTTAAAAATAAGACATTATGGACTGCTTTGTGTGTGTGGTATATGTAACTTCATCATTGATGTTAGAAGCATGCAGGCATTGTTGAGTCTGATCTGTTTTGCAGCAGTCAATTGTCATCCCGCTGAACACTTGGTATGTCATGTACCAGCATGCTTTTATTTGTAGGCTTGAATATGCACAGTAAAAACAGCATAATGAAGTAGTTGGATGGTGCTCTATGTTCTATGCTCTTTAATAAAATATATTTATTTGAAAGCTGTTTTACAAGATTAGTTAGCCCTGCGTCAGTAAGGTGATTGTACATATGGTGGTCGGTGTCATCTATATTGGTTAAATCATGCATGATGGACTGCTTTGTTTGCTAGAATAAGATGTTTTATTGTGCACAGCCCCACAGGAATAATTTCAGTTGATGTTATTCACAAAAATACATTTAGTTTTGTACAACAGGGGACTGACATTGGCTGGCATGCTCCTCAGACCAGTATTTCAGAGATCAGGATTCTCGACCCAGTGGGTGGAGGCACACCTTCTGCACATAATATTGCTGTTCTGCAAAGTGACCAGATAATTCTGGCCCACCATAGCTGGAAGAGTTGAAAATGGTTGGTTTGTCTGTAAATAGATTGCTCCACATTTGTATGGAGTTTTCATCTGAGATGGTCATTTTCAAGGCAGTTCCCTGTAGTTCTCAATTCTCAATTGTCTTTTTTTAAATCCGCTATCCTGAGCTACACACCCGCAAACTTGTGTGGACTTATGGTGTTGCGTGTTTTGAAGTCCCCCCAAGACATATGTGTCAGAGAGGGCATACAAACTCCATGTTCTCATTGGACATGCTGCATTCAAGACAAAATATACCAATTGACTGATTCCTGGATGGAGTACTTCAGCATGAGTTACTGCATCAGCAGACAGGGGTTGACTTTCAACCAGCATAGTGTGTTGACAGCAGGTTTCAATCACGAGCCGCATTTTGTGATATGTAATGCAGGCAATTGGACAGTCCTGTTAGTTTTGGCGGGCGAGAGACTGGCAAGGACGTAACAGCCCTCGTTTTGCGATTGCGACCTGTGATGCGACTCTCTGCGACCCGTGATGCGACTCCCCTGCCATTGACAAAACTAACAAAGATAGAGCCAAGCGATAAACGCCAGTGGATTGATCTCAAAGAAAGCTCGCGATCCGTGGAATCGTCGGTTGCCGTCCGCCGTCCGCGCCGGCCGTAGATGGCCGAGCAGTGCTCCTTAAACCCGCTGCTGCTCCGAAACCGTAAATGCTGGGGGGGGGGGGGGTGAGGGGGTAGGGACACTTTTTGGTGTCAAAATGCGCGCAATGGATATCAATAGCCTGCTGAAAATTTGGGCATGATTGCGCAATATGCCACAGAGATATCCTCAGAAAATCCTTGGGGTCGATTGCCCCCCCCCCCCCCCCCCATCAGGGCGAGGCTTAAGGCTAGCACCGTAATTTAGAACCCAAATGCAGTTAAA
>NW_023596576.1:36705400-36865400 GCF_011947565.3 Pollicipes pollicipes
GGTCGTCATCTGACGGGATCCACTCCATCACCTGAGCGGAACACCGCCACTCATCGCTGGTCCTCACCCAGCTGAGGACCTGTCACCCGACTCTCAGCTGACTGGTCCCCTGTCACCACTCACTCAGCTGAGAACCTGTCACCCCGACTATCAGCTGACTGGAGCCCTGTCACCACACCCTCACTCAGCTGAGGACCTGTCGCCCGACTCTCAGCTGACTGGTCCCTGTCACCAACCCTCACTCAGCTGAGGACCTGTCACCCCGACTCTCAAGCTGACTGGTCCCCTGTCACCACACCCTCACTCAGCTGAGGACCTGTCGCCCGACTCTCAGCTGACTGGAGCCCTGTCACCACACACTCGTCAGCTGAGGACCTGTCACCCGACTCTCAGCTGACTGGTCCCCTGTCACCACACCCTCACTCAGCTGAGGACCTGTCACCCGACTATCAGCTGACTGGAGCCCTGTCACCACACCCTCACTCAGCTGAGGACCTGTCGCCCGACTTTCAGCTGACTGGACCCCTGTCACCACACCCTCACTCAGCTGAGGACCTGTCACCCGACTCCCAGCTGACTGGAGCCCTGTCACCACACCCTGGCCACAACGAGACCCTGTCAACGACACGTACCTGACCTGACCCTCTCCTGGCCGGGCATCGTCGCCCAACACTCCCCTGACTAGAACTCTGCCACTCAATCCTGGCGTGGCTCTGAACCCTTCCCAGAGCTTCACCTGACCCCCACCTGTCCGACGACCTGTCATACGACTCACCTGACCAAGAACCTGACAACCAGCGGAGGGCGTTCATAATGTTCACATCTCATAACATCTACAGCCCATAATGTCCGCAGTTCATAATGCTCACAGTTCACGATGTCCACAGTTTACGATTGTCCGCAGTTCATAATGTCAACAGTCCATAACGTCCACAGTCCAAAATGTTCACGGCTCATAATGAACACAGTTCCACGATGTCCACAGCTCATGATGCCCGCAATTCATGATGTCCACATTTCAGAATACCCATAGCTCATAATATCCACGGTTCACAATGTCCACAGCTCACAACGTCCACAGTTCAGAATGTACACAGGTCATTGTCCACAACCTGGCGCTGCCTGCGTCCGCCAGGATGAGAAATTCTGCCCTTGTGGGAGAGCGGCGTCGCTAAGCGCCGTGACGTCATTTCCTCCGATTTGGTA
Source organism: Pollicipes pollicipes (assembly GCF_011947565.3). Classification (NCBI taxonomy): domain Eukaryota; kingdom Metazoa; phylum Arthropoda; class Thecostraca; order Pollicipedomorpha; family Pollicipedidae; genus Pollicipes; species Pollicipes pollicipes. Next base: position 36,706,607 of record NW_023596576.1, read on the forward strand.
TGCAATTCAGCACCGTTGTTGCAAGGTGAATCTTCCGCGCCCTCCCGAAGCCCGACACTCAAGCCCGACTGGGAAAAGGGCACAGGGGTAACAGCGCATGGGCTACGACGCATGGGCTACGACGCATGGGCTCCCCGATATATGCCATGTCCCGCCCATACTTTTCGCAGTTTACACTTGGCCTCATAACGACAGCTAATGACATCTCATAAATGTCTAATATGCGAGTCAGGGTCTCAATGGGTGTCCACGCCAAAAATAGGGCTTACGAAATTAAGTGTAACCTGCGCGAAAACCGTGAAAGGGACATAGCTTATGTCGGGGAGACCATGCGCCCTATTCGTCTGAGATATAATGCACACCTGCGAGACACAAACAGCAAAACAGAGAATGCCCCTTTCAGCGATCTATTTTTGACAAAACACGCTCAGGCTGAACTCCCAAGAGATCTTTCAGGGCCCCGCAGTGCCTAACAGGGGCCCCTGTGTTCGGCAAGGAGCCCGAGTCGGTCAGAGGCAATGTCCGAGGAGGCTCCAAGAGCCTGGAGGGCCTATCGGGACCTGCGATCAAGGACCCGATTGGGGGGCCTTAGGGCACAAAGGGCTGATCGAACTCTTATTCAGGGGCCCTGGCCTGCGGGGACGGGTCCTCAAACGACAGTCAGCGCGCTTCTTGGGCCGATCGAGGACCCCTGGGTCGATATGGGCCTATGTGTCGGCCAGGCGCCTCCAGTGCCGTACAGTCCGGCTCCGGGTAGGTATGGACCTGTGGGCCCACTGCCCAATCAGTTACAAAGCCGGGCCTCTGCATCTGCCAGGGTTCACAGCCCTTTACAGAAGATCCTGTGTTTGCGAGGGGCTCCGAACCAGCAAATGGCAGTGTTCGATGAGGCCCGAAGAGGGGCCAGGGCGGCCCACCGAAACCGTTGATCAAGGGCTGGGTTGGAGGGCATGAGGAACCGGAGAACTGGTCGCGTGTCACATTAAGGATGCTCTCCTGCCCGTAAAGCCGCGACCTCAAATGCCGGTAAGGGAGTCTCTTGCATCGATTGGGAACCCCTGGGACAGTGCGGGCCTCTATTTTGGCAAAAGACCACCAACGCCGCACAGTCGTCTGCCTGTCGGTCTGAACCCTGGGGCCATTTCCAAAGCACGAGCGAGGCCGGACTCGCGATCTGCGTTAGTTGGGGTCACTGTAACCATGAGGGTGTCGGCCAGGGGCCTGCAGTGCCCAGCAGGGTGTCATGTGTCGGCAAATAGCCCGTGTCGCCCGGAATCGTGTTGGCGGGGGTCCGAAAATGGGTCCGAAGAGGCCCTTCGGGACCAAAGATAAAGCGTCCGATTGAACTCTGGCACAGCTCCTTAATCATGGTGCCATAACCTGAAATATCCGTCAGAAGGCTTATTTTATGCCACCCTTATTACGATTCTCCATTCCTATTACAAAGGGCCTCGTCACGGAGCCAACTAGTCGGCTCCATGTCCACCTGAGACCTTGAGGCCCATTTTCCACGCAGGAGCGGGGTCGGGATCCGCAATTTGTGATGTTCGAGTCCCTGACACAATGAGGGACTCCGGTATCGGTCAGGGGCCACAGTGCTTGGCAGGGGTTCTGTAGCGGCAAGTGGCCTCGAGTCGCCCGGGCGCGGTGTTTGGGAGGTCTGGATAGGGATCGAAAGATCTCGAGACCAAAGATCGGGGACCCGATTGGAAGGCTGAAGGGCCGGAAGGTTGGCTGTAGTTCACATTAAGGGCCCCGCCCTTGGGGCCGTGATCTCAGTTGTCAGTTAGAGGGCCGCTTGCACTGATTGGGAACCCCTAACACAGAGCGTTACTCTTTTTCGGCCAGAGATCACCAACACCGAATAGTCGAGCCCGTGTCGGTCTGATCCCTTGGGGCCCATTTGCCCAGCAGGGACAAGGCCGGGCCCGCGCTTTGCATTGGTCCGGGCCCCTGCAACAATGCGGGACTCCTGCAGTGGTCAGGAGCCCAGTGCCTAAGAGAGCCTTGTGAATGTGCCTTGTGAACAAGGGGCTTCAAGTCGGTCAGGGGGGCACTTGCTCAACAGGGACGGGAACGGGACTCCGAGTGACAGAGGCCCCATTATGTTTGCCAGGGCCCTCTGACAATGACAGGAAACATGATGACTCATGATGACTGCTCACATTAAGACAATGAAAGGGTCCTGTGCCAGTCAGGGCCCCAGTACCGAACGTTGGACCCTCCAACCCAATTCCAGCATGGGCCCGTTAAACCGAACTTGAGTCTTTGTACCAATTATCAGACCACCTGCGGGTGACCAGGGAAGTTGTTACGTCAGTGAGGACTCCTGCCTTGATCGGAGGGCAAATGCGCGGGTCAGAAAGCCTTCCGCGTAAGGAAGGGGACCAATGTGATATGATGTATCCCTCTAAGAGCTTCTGGATCGACCAGGGAATCCCGTCCCGCGTCGCCATTGTGGCAGCCAGTTAGACATCCCTCGGTGGGACGGCGCGACCACTCGGCCCTTGACTGGAAACAATATATGCCTCCTGGTGATTTACTCAAAGGGTGCTTTACCCGGAAAGAAATGAGGGGTCTCATTAGTGTTGAATATAGTGGGTTGGCATGAGTAAAAAATGAACAAGGCCATTCCATCTTTGCCAGATAACGTTTGTTCCGTTGCAGAATCGATACGTGAAATAGATTTTATCAAAAGGTTTGACCTTGCGCGACCGCAACCTCGGGAGTGAGGACATCGATAGTTTGGATCGCAGTTTCCGTAAAACTGAACGGCGTTGGCCACTGCAAGTGACGCCAGGCGAAGAGAACCGTGTGCGCGGCAACGACCGTCGTGAGATAATGGTTCCGAATGTCCGTCAAAATTAATTCGTACCGTTTAAGGAGAAGACTGGGCGAATTTCTTACAACTTAGAGGTTGCCTTCTGGACAGATGCCAGTTACAGCAACATGAAACATAGAGATTTTGCCTTTACTCTTCCGACTCCACCACCGGATTGCGACACCGCTTCGCGGTGCTGTTAAAGCCAATCCGTTCTGTAAAGGCCAATCATCAATCTAAAAATCGCGCTGATGAAACATCCACCCTCACTTCCTTCCAGATGCACAATTTGATGTCATAAAGCGATCAAAGGCACTTCTTTAAAATACGTCATCGTTTCGTCCACCCGTTGGCCACAGCTTAGTGTTAGATGCTGGCCACAGCTTAGTGTTAGGGCCAACGCTGCGCGTCGTACGGAAACTGCAACGTTTAGCGTCGATATTTTTTCACCAATATTTTCAAGCGCACATGTTCAAGACTACATCACATAACTTACATCAGTAATCGATCCTGACTGAATGTTGAACATGTCCAGAAAAAAAGTTTGAGCCATGTTGATACAGTGGTGACACATTTCGATCTAAATCTACATTCGTACGGTCCCTAATGTAGCTGTAGAAGTAGAAAGATACAAATTCTGACTTCTGAGTTCTGTTGGCCTGGAAGGAGTCCACCGGACCAGCAAAAATGGAGAGCGCCGGTGATCTATTTCATGCTGTCGCTTAACGCATAATTTCTTCAGTATATTGACGATAAAATTCAGGCAGAATTGATCTCGCGGTAGCTTCCGGCTTATATTCAAGCTAAAAGAGGACAATTAAAACAGTGTCATAGCAAGGCGTGTCCTCATTTACATGGGGAACATATCCAGGGATTTCTTTTTTGGGGGTGGGGAGCCTTTCATTATCAGCGGGCCGTTTGTCGAGATTGTGCCCCCTCTTGGTTAAGGCTCTGACTGCCCGCCTGTACACGACCTGAGGCAGAAACTGGCTTAAAAGGAATGTTCCACATTCGAAGACGTCGCAGCAAACATCACGTATGGTGAAATAAGCTCACTCAGAGCTATTGGTATGTTTTTAAGTGGAAAAGATTGCTCAAGACAACACAAGTTTCTTATTTAGTAACCATGCTCCTAAATACGCCCTTGTTTGATTGCGTCATTTTACCTTGCACAGCATTGATTGACGGTCAGTTGACGGCCATTACATCTGGAAAGTGCGCGCACGAACGCCAGACATCAACGACTCGACAACCATATTGTTATTGACATTGATCTCCGCATACCAATGATATGACAAGATGGTGATGAGGTTACTATGGTGTCATGGATGCCGGGGTGACCTTGAAATAACCTTCCCGAGATAGTCAGCGCACCTTTGCGGTCGAGCACTCGTAAACTGGAGGGGTTTGGGCCTTACGAAGGGCAGGGCTGTGAACTTTACCGAATGATCTTCGAGGTTGCTACTTCAGTTTAAAACCCCATGCAAATGTGGGGCACTCTGTAAAATGTATGATGCTACTGGGCGAATCTTATGAAGCACCCGGAAGAGACGTACCCCGCTGAGCGCTTTCCCCACCTGTCACAAAATTCCTTTTGTAGGCAAGTGCCTTGCAAAATCAGGTAAGTCTGGTGCCGGGGCTCAAGACAACTTGTATCTTGACCACGGGGGAGGAGGCACGAGGCCATCATCTCCGACTCCTCTTGGGTCTCCGAAGGGCCCACAACCCACTGAACGGATGCGGATTATTTAAACACAAAACGTCAAAACTGGACGTCCTCGTGTCTGCAAGCTACCAGGAAGGGCCCAATGCAAGCATAAATGACCCTTGAACGGAAACCATGTTTATCACTGATTGAGAGGGAGGTTGTTGAAGCAGGTTTTAGGGCTCATTACCCTGTCTAGAGGCCCTACGCTGCTACCGAGGGCCCGAAATGTCCACTCACCGGGGCGCTTCGATCGCTAAGGAGCCTTCCATGTTCCCGGGATTTGTTCACATTTGCTCTGAGGCCTGTAAGTTGTTGTTAAGACCATATGCTAACCGCCGGGCACTTTTGTTCGCTCCACGCCCATCACATTGGTATTGGCTCCTTCCGTAATGTCAGAGGGACTTGACTCTGTTGCCCAAAACCCCGCGTGTTATTGCGCGCATCGGCATTCCCGTCACTTACCGTGTTTCGCCACACTCGTGAACGGGCCTTGCCAAATCAATTCATGCGCAGTTGGAGGCACTGATGTTTCTCGGTGTTGTACGCCCAGGACTATTCAGATACGTTCAGCGGCATTCACAATTTACAAAGGGTTAAAAGTCCAGCAGCAGCAGCGCTCTTCCCAATGCCTACACGGTATACCGGGGTTTGTTCATGAATTCCACCGTCGTCCATACGTTCAAAAATAAACATAATCGTCACGCTGGTGTCGCGCAACTTTTGCAGGGCGCGAACTGTGAGGCCCACGGAATCTAGACAAAATTGCAAAAGCCATACGGACACCCCGACAGCATCAGTAACTGTGACCTACGGGGGTTGCCACAGGGCTGGTACCGGAGAGATGGCGAGCGTACCGGACAGGAGGCGTATACATTAGAGTCAAACAGATGCCCGGCACTAGGAAGACTGTTTCGAAAATCACCGGATGTAACGAATTAGCCGAATTAGCCGATAAAATAGACCGATAATCGTGGGAAACGCAAGAGTAACGATTTGACATACTATTTGTTTTAATAACAATCGCTTCTACATTCACTTTGAAGGCATGTTGTACATGTTCGCAACCGGACCAACATGCATGTACAAGTTAAAACTAGAATACGTTTCAAAGAGACATATACACGCTTACAGTATCTTGGCTGTTGAAACCCTAATGGACAATTATAAGCGCTCAACCAGCACGTAGAAAATTTAGACACTTCGACACATCTTTAACAATTTATATAACGAGGTAAACAATGGATTTTGAGGTTGTGCTTGGGAAAAGAGTGTTGAAATGCCAGCGATAGCTTAAGGCTGACGTGGACGTTATAACTAAGCCGTACTGGACGAAGAACGGTCCGCGTGCTACTGTTCCGATAGGTTCTTATGTTACAAGTCGCTACGTTGGCAAGCCAATCTGTTCCGACAGGTTCTGAGGTTACAGATCGCTTCTTTGGCAAGCCGTTCTGTTCCGATAGGCTCTGAGATTACAGATCGCTACTTTGGCAAGCCAATCTGTTCCGATAGGCTCTGGGGTTACAGATCGCTACTTTGGCAAGCCAATCTGTTCCGATAGGCCCTGGGGTTACAGATCGCTACTTTGGCGAGCCAATCTGTTCCGATAGGCCCTGGGGTTACAGATCGCTACTTTGGCAAGCCAGTCTGTTCCGATAGGGTCTGAGGTTTGCAGAGATCGCATCTTTGACAAGCTGTTCTGTTCCGATCGGCTCTGAGGTTTCAGAAATCGCTACTTTGGCAAGCCGTTCTGTTCTGATACTCTGGGGTTTAACAGCTAGCTACTTTGGCAAACCGTTTTGTTCCGATGGGCTTTGGGTTTTAACAGATCGCGTGTTTGGCAAGCCGTTCTGTTCCGATAGACTTTGGGGCCTAACAGATCGCTACTTTGGGAAGCCATTTTACCACCCAGTCGGACGTTATGTTGATTGCCATCACATGTGCATGGTGGATGTTTCGCTTTCCGCCAGCTTATCTGCCATTAGATCATATTTTTTCCCTGGCGACCACGCGAGCAGTAAACGTATCACTTAATCAAGTTACAATAACTGTGTTTATGTAGCATTTCCGCACACCTGGAAGGCATGCAGTACCATTAAAAGCAAGAACATGGGAATTTTCACGAACGAGTAGCTGTGTTGGTGATATATCTTTCAGGTGCATGATGTCCATGGTAATTCCGACACACTTTGCTACTGGCACTGCCATTTGACCACATTGTTGCTGTCGCTCTCCCGCCTCTCTCGCTCTACCGCCATGCTCGCATCCCTGGATGAAACCGGGGTTTGGAGCCTGAGTGTGGCAGCCGCCCTTGACCTGCTCTGCTTGTTTACCTCTTATAGCTCGTCACAAGCGCGCTTTACCGTCTACCAAGTGCACCTGCACCTGTACAAGATTTCCAGCTTTCAGGTGACAGTGACAGTTATGTGCTGTAAGACAGGTTTTGTGTGGAGCTGCCGTGACTTTGTTCCCCTTGTCTGTGACACGTTCGGTGCATGGGGTGTTCCAAGAGGCAGGTCAAGCCCCGCCATCCCACGTTCTACCTATCTGAGAAGAGGTATAGCAGTCATGAATGTACTGCCCATAACATCGGTCAACTCCACCTGCATCGGTGTACTATATTAGAGCCTGGGGGGGGGGGGGGGGGGCTGCGACCGCCGCGGTCCAGCCAGCTGGATGGCGGCAGGGACGGCTGCTAACCACCACGGGGAAGAAGGAACGGTGTCGGCGCTGGCCGTCGCGTCCAGATGCGCCGCTGCCGCTCCGCCTGCCCTGCTGGCCGTTAGCGTAGCCACAGTACCAGCGAGCTCTGCTGGTACCCGCCCGGTTGTCTCTACGTGCGCCTGGCTGCTGCCAGCAGAGCTGCAGTGCGGCGACCGGCCAAGGCAGCTGACACCCGGATAATGATCGGATATCTCGAAATGTCCGGTCGCTGGTGCCGTCTTTAGGTAAAGTTAACGTGTTTTTACATGGTCACGACGTCGATATGCTGTGCCTGAGTGAGGCCTGGCCGACTGCAGCCGTTGGCGACATCTGTCTGTCTTTCCCGGGCTGCTGTGCCGTCAAACGAGACCGTGGAGCTCACGGCGGTGGCGCGCGTGCCATCTAGAGAGACGCGCTACTAGCGGTAACACTTGATGCCCCGTCCTCAGGCTCCAGTCTGGAGTGTTGATGGCTCCGTTTTTCTCCGCGCAGACAGCTGACCGCCGGCGTGGTCTACAGGCCTCCAAATGGACCGATGTCATCTGCCCTGGATGACTTGCGCTATCACCTGCCTGTTACGGGGATTTCACCATCGGGCGCCAAAAGAGATTAACGGAGTGACAAGAAATTAAACAAACTGGATTTTTGATCCCCGTACGGTAATATTGGCACCGGCAAATTGCGCTTTTTTCGAAATGAAGGCAGCATTTTCTTACAAGCGATATGTATTGCTTTGGTGAGGCGCATATACAGAATTACCGTCATGCCAATTTATTTGAAATCGAAGCAGCATTATGGTCTGCAAGCTGCTTCGAAGAGAAAGATGGACATCTGCCGAAACTGGAAATTCCTCATACGGCGCAACGGCGCTGAAAAGTTAATTTAAAAGGTCATGAAAGTCTTGGCACCAAGCTTCGGTGCTGTGTGTGGCAACGTAATCCAACGTGTTTTGACAAAGGACAGATAATTCCTCTTGTAATGGGATTTGTTCCAATGCAATCGTTTTCAGATGTTCTCACGGCCCTTCGGTATCGTTTCTCAGATGTTTAACAGATAGGCAAAATAGCAAAGAGAATACATCGAGTTTTCCATGATCGGAGCGGGCGCACAGCCTGCTGGAAGTTTTCCAGGAGGCCCAACGTCTTCAACGATCCCGTCTCATGAGACTGAGCTCCCTGCAACCATCCTTATTTTACCATGTCTATTTCTGAATAGTTCCTGTAATCACCCGTATTCCACTGCTACCCATGCTCGTATTGATTCCGGAGGGCCCTCAAGTGATGTTCGTGCTCTAAACTTGAAGAGGTGGAAGAGGCGTACCCAATGAGGGGTGGGGGGAGGGGGAGGCGGAACCATGCCTCTCCTCTTCCCCCTCCTGGAGGTCGGAGGGCCCCTCCGCTAAATGTTGGCAATTTTAGACATCCACAGGGCTTCTAAAATATAAAACGGCCATGCGCCATCAAAACAGGATCGTGAGGCAAAAAGGCTCTCCCGAATGGACAAATTATGACCATATTTCTATAAGAGAGTGATTCCACTGGAGGTCGTCTAAGACTTCTGCACCTTAGGAGATAGTTGTTTGCATGTCAGGACTCTTGGAGAAAGACGCTTGCCAAAAAAAGAAAACAACAAAAAACAGAGCAACGAGGCGCTAAGGAGTTTCTTGACTGGAGGACCCCTCGTGACCCAATTCGGCCGCCTCCTGGGGCAAATCCTGGCTACGCCACTGAAGAGGCGTGAATGCCTCCGGGCGCGAGGGGGCCCTCATTCGAGGTCAAGACTATGCGAGGGACCCTGCTTTTAGGCCCAAAATTTCGCAAACAGGCCCTATTTGGACGTAAGAAGGGGTCATTTTGAAGATAAGAATTACAGGACAACCCCAGACCCCCCCCACTTTCTGCATAAAGCTGGAGGCGGGGGGGGGGGGGCTGAAGCTCCCTTGAAAAGTAAACTACACTCCCGCTCTTAAGCTAACATCACAGTAGCGAATGTGATGCATGAGCGGTTGAAACGGTGATTCACCCATACTTTTATGAAACTCTTGTTACAACAATCTAGAATCAACAAGCTACTAAAGCGATTAAAAAGTCCAAAACGAATCAATCTGAGAGAAAATCGGAGTGTGGAACACTCAAAGAGAACATATTTGAAAGGACATATGAGCCTGGAATGTCAAAAAAGATATGGAAGCAGCATTCGCAGTTTTTCCACATGTAATGCCAACCTTAGGTTTTCTGAATGCGCTGAAAGAGTACAAGGAACAGGATGGCGCCTAGAACAACATAATGACATCGTGACACGCATGGAATTAATCGCCGCAATAATGCTCATGTTGGAGTCACACGTTTCTGCAAATGAAAAAAACACCCATTTCTAACACACTTTTACAATCGAGAGATATCTGCATCGTATTAACATGCTCTTAGTACCCTTTTTTAATACTGAAGTTCCATGGATGTCTGTGCGCTGTTTAAGGTGCACCTATTTGCTCTAACAACATTCCTTCGGATGTTTCTCAAATACGGCGCCAAATGCAGCTCTCTGAAGGCGCTGCCAGTGGACAATCAGCAGAACTAAGCATGATGGCCCCTTAGCCTATCTCAATGGCGCCGTACGAGGAAGAGAAGAACGCGCAGTAATGGCTCCCAGACTGTACGAATGTCTTTCATACAATGGAAAATATCAACTGCTGGCCTTTTCTCATCACAAAGTGAACGTAACTGCCCCGGACTGATATGCTGTCAAGCTTCTCTCTCATTTATTGAAAGATTCGTCGTTGAACGTGCGCTCTTTGCTACCGAAACCTAAAACTTGGCGAACTTTGTAAGAACGAGTGAAAGTTGTATGATCTTCATGGATCTCCACGCAAAACTTGGAATTCCAAAATGGAAAATGTTGTGCTAAGGGAATGTGAGAGCATATGGATGCGTCGTAATAGCTTGGAATATCTAGAATAAGGGCGGCATAATTGTATATGTTTTATGCACGCTAATGCAAATTTAGTCTTTACCCGAAGCAAAAAACAAACTTTATTTTGAATGCTAGCACAAAGGTGTTCTGAACGCTTACGGCAACAAAGTCCAAGGCGAGCGCCAACCGATGTCTTTGTTATCTCATAAGTCAAACGAATGTCACAAAAACAAGAGGTAACACACCCCTTGTTTTTGTGTTGAACGTGTTGAACAAATACAAGTGGTGCTGTTGAGTATGACACTTGAACGACGGTTGCTGTCATTCAAAGGAGTGGTTTGTTGGGACACAACGCATATTTGTACGGTTCGATCCTCGCACGGCGCAAAAACCGGCGCCAAACCAGGGTGGACTTTCTCCCGAGCGCATTTTTCCTCACACAGAGCCAATCAGTCCAGCTGAGCGCCAAAAGTGTCCTACCGGCGCTGATGCCACTCCCTCACACAGTCGTCGGCAAGGGTCACCCGATGCATCTTCTGGGAGACCTCAGTCGGGATGTGTTACCGGCGCTGATGCCACTCCCTCACGCAGTCGTCGGCAAGGGTCACCCGGTGCATCTTCTGGGAGACCTCAGTCGGGATGTGTTGATGTTAAGCAGACGCGGCGCCCAGCAATGTCGCGACCTACTGAACGATCTGTCTCTGAGTCAGCTGGTCATGAGACCTTCCCGCAGTCAGAGAACTCGACCTCATCGTTTCTGGACCAATGGATCACAAGCCACCCTGATCTCTGCGACCTGACCCGCGTCACCGCACCCGACGCCGGCGACCACGACGTCGTCATCGCTCGAGTAGCAGGCGTCCGCGTTCGGGGCTCATCTCGCCAGATCATCGTGTGATTAACGAAAGATCTGAATACACAACATGTTTGTCTCGACCTACCGACAGCCGCCTGGTCGTCTGTCTCTGAAGCGCTCTTGTCTGCCGAGAGGTATAATAACCCCTGACGCTCTGTGTGGTACGGCTTGATCGACCAGCACACGCCATTCACCCAGATAAAGGTCCGAACTCGCCGTGTGCCTTGATAAGTCAAGATGAGGACTTCAGCCAGCTGCTAAAGGACAGAAACTATGCCGGAGCCGAAAAGGACTCAAATCCTGCAGAACCAGCTGGCAGGCATACCGTGGGCTTCGAAACGCTGTCAAGGGTCGCTTGGCCATCTCCAAGTCTTCTCACTTTCTGCAAACCTTCATCAACTGTAAGAACGCTCACTGTAACACCATACGCAAGAACATTGCATCTGCCAAAAATCCGGAGCCCGAAGCGGTTGTCATCAGTACCACCGATTCCGCATGGCGGAGCCCTGAACCGGTATTCTACATCCATGGGACCTAGTGCAGCTCAGGCGTCGAGTACAGTCACCGGAGAGGGGGAGATGGTGCCGCCTCGTCCCCCATGCGTGTGTGCAGTTTCTTTCCGCGGGACACTTCACACTCTCACTGAGCTGTGTGACGCTTTAAAGAAGCTAGGATATCGAAAGCTCCTGGTGTAGGCGGAATTACCGCACATTTAATCAGATCGACCTTCCCTGTAATTACGCCTCATGTTTTGCACGGTGTTAAAAGCTCGCTAGAGTCTTGGAAAGGGAGGAAATGTACCGTCTGTGTGGAAATTGACCCTGTCAGTGATCGGGAAACCTTGCTAGCGAAAAGTCGACAACCAGCTTGTATCACACCTTTCAAAACAACACGTTATACGTCTCGAGTAAATGTTTTTCGCCCAAGTCACTCCACAGAGTTGGCGATGCTCAGCACTGTCAACTTGCTAGGCAGTAACATGGACCGCGGCTCAATCACGACGCTGACGACAACCGACACGTCGAGAGCTTTTGACAGCGTTAAGCATTCCCGGCTCCTGGAGGAGCTTGAGTGACACGAGGTTGACGACCACTGGTTCCATGGTTGGCTTGAGGACCGTTCGCGGCATGTTTTAGGTGGTGACACGTCACTTCCCGCGCTCATGGCGTAGTTCAGCGAAGCATTTCACGGCCGATTTTGTTTGCACTGCCTACTAATGGTCTGCCTTCTTTTATTCACTATGGACAACTCACTATGTATGCTGAGGACGCTCAGTTCACTATGTATGCTGAGGACGCTCAGTTCACTACGCATGCTGAGGGCGCTCAGACGCTGTATACCCGCATCTAGGGGACTAATGCAAATGTTCCGGCCAATATTGGCGACCTCCGTGGGAGGGTGGATGCAACCCTTAGCATGGCACTCAATTAGTTGAAGTAAAATCGCCTCAAAATTAATCTTGTAAAACTGTTATTCCGACGACGACGATTATAGACGATTATATAGATGTTATAGACGATTGCATGCTTGTAAAATCATTTTCCTGCTGTCATTTCGCATTGTACGCTGACAATGATAATAGCCAGGCGAATGTCGCTGTCTTTACACCTGATGGTTACCTTAACACCTGATCCGAGGTCGGTAATGAGTCGCGTCCTAAATTCCATTGTCCTATTGTCTAAGGGACCATTTCAAAGCTGTATGATTTCAACCAACACCCCGTTGTTGTGACAGATTGAAGGATTCCCTAGGTATTGCCTTCGCTGACAGTCACAGTCTGACGTTGACCTGCCATAGATCAGGAACCTCACAATTTGTATCTAATCTTATACCTGAAAAAATCCGCATGTAATGGCGTACAGGTTCACAATGATTACCGCGGATATACTGCAACATTTGGAAGTTATTCTGTAAAAACTTTCTGGCGGTCAAACTGACCCACCCCCAGCCAAGCACGTATCAACCAACTGCGTCACCGGTGTGGTCGGAACGAATACAAATATCCACTTGTGGCTAGCATAAAGATGTACTTCTTTTAGCTCTATGACATGTGTTCCGGCATTTTGGAATTCTTAACAATGTCTGTAAATAGTGCTACGTACGTACTACGCGCCCTCCTAACAATGAAAACTCCAGATTACACTGTTCGTACAGTACAGCACACCTTTTCTTCATCCGTCGTAGGTTCTGGATGGGAAAATTGACTTGTTTATAAAGGAACCTATTGCGCTATTTCTGTCTCCAATCATGAAACAGACAGACTCGTAACACCACGTGCAATCTTCGTCGTCCGAGTCGCTGCAAACACCGAGACGAAGAAGCTATGGGTGCGACGTAATGAATAACGTCGATTGCATGGCTTCTTTGCTGTTCGGGCCCCTGCGAGCACAACCCTACAAGTGCACTACAAAGGGGCATTCGTAGTACACCAAGAATGTTCTTTTCTACGTGACATCACGTATAAGTTTTGCCGGACATGTTCGCAGCGCGACGCGTTTTGTTGACATCTTCGTTACCTACGTGACAATAATTGTTCATGCAAGACGCTGGTAAATTTTCTGGTTTTACGCATGCTCCTAACAATGGGAGTCACAAATCATGACGTTTGAAACGTATAATATACCTTTCACCATCCGAGGCAGGTCTTGGCCACGCAAATTGACCTGTTGATAACCTGATTTGTTGCTCAATTTGCCTCACTTCAGTCAAGTTCTTCGTGCCGTCACGTACGATCTTTGCCGACTGGGTCGCTGTGAAAGCCAAAAGGAGAAGCATCTATCAAGTATACAGGCATGAATCCTTTGCTGCAATGGGGCCGGCGCGCCTCCACACGCACAACATACGCAACGCTGGTGAAAATCGTTGACCCAGGACGGTATTTCGTTCCCCTCCATTGCTGTGATGGTGCTGATAAATTCAGCTTTCCATTTTCTTCCCAAGCGGTTGTTACTCTGCACGTCTGGTCTGTCGTATGCTGACACGTTCTTGCAATAAATGTGAGCCTGTGTCGTCTTCTTCGTTGTGCCGTTCTCCAACCTTTTGTGTTTTCACCGCACACTATCAGTAGGTTAACGTAACCTTTGCCGGACCAAATTGGTCAGATTTGACTTTCCCCTACGGAGTGCATGGCTCCAGGCCGAGCCAGGTATGGAAAGTAATTTGCATGCATTGGCCTGAAAGTGACGAATGCACCTTTATGCGACCAGACAATGCAGCTGTCGGATGGGGCTTGCCGCAATGCATTCTCCTGTGAGTCCTAAAATGACAAGGCCCTGACAAGGCGCAGGAGGACGGAACAATGCACAACCGCACTCCGGGGAGTATCCAGGGGGCAACCGGTTATGCCCCCCCCCCCCCCCACGCACACACTCAGGATAGATAACCTGAGACACATTTCCGCACCTCGAAAATCTAAGCAGTTTCGAATGAGGGGAGATTTCTGGACTTTGACGAAAATCTAAGCCATAAACCACAATCAAAGAGAATTTCTTTTGGAACACTCATTGGGGTAAAATAAACCAGAATCGTTTTATTTTTGCATCTCTTTGAGCTTCGACCTCCCAGGCTGATAATGCCCGCTGGCGGCGATCTGGGTCCGTGTTTTAACGCCCTTACTACGCTGTACCCGCTACGCTACGAGCGCGACACGTTTTTTCTGCCCCAATCACAGACCGGTCCGACGTCTGCTAATGAGGATGTACAGTTAAACGATGGCACAAAGAGACTCCCCTCGCTGCCCTCTGTCTTAATCTGCTATCAGGGACATTGGAAGCGCGCTGAGGGGTCCGCGTGGTGACCATCTAACCCAACAAGCGTATTCACTGCCGGAATACCAGGGGAAGAGCGGATCCAGCCATGCGTGCTTGAAATATTTTAGTCTGTTTTTTTTAGCGACGGGGGGGGGGGGGTTGAGAGGATGAGTCAAGACATTCTAACTTGCACGATTACGAGATCATGCCAAAAAGGCACCTGATAATCCACCCCAGAAATAAGGATGACCTGCCTTCCAATATTCCATAATGCTACCGCCCTGATTCTTTCTCGTCCCGTTGCCTCCGCCGCACAACAAAAGTTGCCGTATGAAACTCTGCGGCACCATCCGTTTTCGGAGGACCGTCATGCGCACTCGAGATCAGAGTTCTCAGTAGCCTGGCGACTCATCCCGGCTCGTCGGCACACCACGTGTTTCCGGGTTTCCCGGTCCAGGCGAGTCATCCTGGGTGCGGGCGCATGAATCATTAACTGGGAATGTTCCCGCGCTCCACCGGTAACAAAATACACAACGAGGGCCTCAAGGTTACAACATTAATGGCTTCCGGAAGAGCTCATGTATCCATTTATCTCGCAGTCTTAAGTAAGTGCACCTTTTAATCTACCTCACAGAGAAATCTACTTAAGCGCATATATTAGAGATATCGGTAGGCATCAGCAGATAATAGCCGCGCTCTCGCGGGACATCTAACTACAGCTCAGCTGCCGTTTATAGCCGCTTTTCGAAGCGGGAAGTCCAAGCTTGTCCCCAGGGCGCGCCCTACCGTTACGGCGGCAGGTTGGTCGGTCGGGGCCCGCCGCAAGCCCCCGCAGGCGGGGCGCCGGACCGGCGCTGGGCGGCAGGCCGCATTGTAGGCGAAAACTGCCACCCCTCCCGCTCCGCTCTCCCGCACCACCTGCTGTCCACTCTCTCCCCCTCTCTCTGGAGCAGTGAACAGAGCCACTCAACACATCCACCCGTTGGACTGCGGTGAACGTGCCCGGCGACCGCCTGCGTCGCCTTGCACCGTGTGTAGACCGCCGTCGACCTGTGCTGCGCGTCCAGGCCCGCAGTGAGCAGCTGTGGCCGCGTGAGTAACGCCCTCGTGCGTGCGACTCCACACCTCACCTCGTCGTCGGTGATGCTCAGCAGCGAACACGCGGGGCGACTCTCGTCCGTTTATTGAGCTCCTACAATGCCGTTATTGTAATCTATAGTGCGGCTCGCCCCGGCAGCGAGCGGCTACGGACGTGGGGGGGGGGGGGGGGGGACGGTGAGGACAGCGCGCGCGGGGACGGCCAGAATATGCGGGCTCTGGCCTGGTATGTTTGGGCGGCGGCGGAGGGCGAGATCGGAACATGGCGGGGACGGCAACCCCCGTCGGCGTATTGCTGTCCCCTTGTGCGACTCCGTCGGATATGTGAGAGCGGTGCAGGGCGGCTGATATGACCGCCGGACGGGAGGCGGCTGACGGGTCAGGCGGGACCGGGGCACGGCACGGCCGCCGCTGCCGGGGCGCACGGACAACACGCGCGCCTCACCACAACCACAGCTAGTCGGAATAACACGCACACGACACGCATACGGACGCTATCGTTCAGGCGGCGAGCTACCAAGTTAACAACTGCCAGCTGGTTACAAAACGTAATCAAGTGAGACTAGCCTCCTAGCGGCGGCGGCGGAGCGGGTAGCGGCGTGACGAGGTCGGACAGCAGCAGAGCAGTGCGGGAGCACCAGCGCGGGCAGGCCGCGGCCGCAGCCGCGATTTCGTATCACTACAACTGAACATGATTGGACGGGGCGGCAGCGGCCGCCACCCGGCCTCCCGCACGCGCGGTGCCCGTGGCCGGCGCTGCTGACGACGAAATGACACCTCGCGGCGGATGATGCGGCGCCACCGCGCCAACACCACGTGGCACCGGGCGGGCACGCACACAAACACAACAAAACACCCATCTGGCAGTTTGCGCGTCACACCACGCGCGCGTTCGTCTCCAGCGGCGGGTAAGCGGAGCAGGCCGGAGCCGGCCGGAGCCGGCCGGAGCCGGAGCCGGAGCCGGAGCCGGAGCAGGACCCAGCCCCGGCCCCACGGACGCTACCCTCCGCGACGGGCACGGCCCGGAGCTCCGGTTCCGGCGAGCGGAGGCCACCCCATCCCGCACGAGGTGGCTCTACGTGGATCATTTGCACCAGCTATTTGCATCGCACCCAAGACGACACATCTCAAATTCGGCTACGTAATTCGCCCCTAAACGCATAGCGCACACTCCGTATTAAAACACGTCATCGATCATATAGAATGTTGCGATGGCGCGATTGCCTGGCCACATCTTTCTAACGCGATTCCACCAAAACTACCGTATCAAAACGTTTCGAATATCCCGTCTTTGGTTTGCCATGGGACTCGGCAGGGAGGAAGATAGGCGGCGGTGCGATCACAAGCAATTGCATCACGCTTGCAGCACCTCTGTCGGGGTGGGACAAAACAGGACAGATAATTGTAAGAAAACAAAACACTCCGCGCAGGGCAGAACAGCGGGCAGTCGCTGGGCAGCCGGACGGGGCGGCGCAGCGGGCAGTCGCTGGGCGGCCGGGCGGGGCAGTACAACGGGCAGTCGCCGGGCACCCGGCGCGGCGGCGGCACCGCTCAGGCCCAGGATGAGATATCTGTCACGCATGGCAGGACGACACGCACTCGAGCAGCACTGTGCGGGTGGCCAGCCGGGCGGGCGGCTGGCCAGGCGGGGCGGCGAGGCCAGGCCGCCCGATCGGGACGGCCGCCGGACGCGGCCGGGAAGAGGGGAGTGACCTTAGAGCAGGACGACCACGCTGGATACCCGCGGCACGTGCCCGGACAGCGCTGCCGGCGGCGGGGCGGCCACGCGCGGACGGCCGCGTGCGGGACAGCCCCATGCAGGACGGCGCGGAATGGAAGATGGGCCGGCATCAACGCCGGCGCCAGCAAGCCGGCGCCGGCCGCACCGCCGCCGCGGCAGCGGCACGACCCGCGCCGGGTCGCATCGCCCATGTGCCTCAGGTGACTAGAACCGCCCGGCGCGCGCTGGCGGCAGCCGACCGTTGCCGCCACGCCGGTGAGTGGCGCGTCGAGGTCGGTCGCTGCCGGCGGACAGGCGGCGCCACCGTCGGCCCACGACGGCGCGGCGGTGCCGCTCCACTATGTACAAATTGTCCCCTAGTCGCGCTGGCAGGCGGCGCCGGCTCGGCGAGTCGCCAGCAGACGGCGGCGGCGGCGGCGGAGGCGGTGGCAGCGCTCAGGCGAAGTACATGACCTGGTTGGTGTCCTGGTGGACGGTGACGGCGCGTGCCATGGCCGAAGGCGTGCGGTCGTCCGAGTTGCCAGACAGGTGCGAACCCTCGCCCGAGCACGACGAATGGTAGGTCGGGTCGCTGGAATGGCATGCCATGGGTGAGTCATGCATCAGACGCCGGCAGTCCCGCTTCTCCACGTGTAATGCACTTGAATATTGCAAACAAGCCCGCGTCATGTCGTAAGGAGACTGAAGCATGCATAATTCCAAACGGTAAGTCGCGCTTAAGCCCACCCAACATTAGTTTTCGGAACTTCTACCTCCGCAGCCCAACTATTCCTTCCCAAGAAATGCCCTCTGCCTTACTGTGTCCATCCTCGCAACGACTTGCACTTCCAGCGTCGATCCCACCCCACCACACTACTCACCAAGTCTCACTACGAACTAGGACAAATGTTGGTATGCTTCAATCCTAGCACAGACGACACGCGGCGTCCTGCCCGCTGTCAGAGCCGGCCCGGCGTCCGGAAGAGCGGCGCTCACCTGTCGTGCTCCTTCTCCACCAGGTGATAGCGGGCGCGGAAGGCCACCAGGTGGGCGTAGTAGGCCGGCGCCGGGATGCTGACGGAGCGGGTGCAGCGCACGTACGTGTGGCACAGCTGGTAGGTCAGCTGCTGAAGCTCATCCGAGTCGAACCGGTTGTCGTCCCAGAGCACGTGGTAGTGGCTGGGACGGGACGTGCCCTGCCGACGACGGGCCGGGTCAGCTCGGCTCAGCTCAGCTCAGCTCAGGTCAGGTCAGGTCAGGTCAGGTCAGGTCAGGTCAGGTCAGGTCAGCTCAGATCAGGTTAGCTCAGCTCAAATCAGGTCAGGCAAGGTCAGGTCAGTCAGGTCAGCACAACTCACCAGTCTCCACTGCCGGGCCGCAGAGCCGCAGCCGACTCACAAGTTGCGCCCCGCCGCACCCCACTACACGGGAAGGCAGCGCTACGTCCTGGAACGCGACTGGCCGGCCGTTCCGACTGGGTGGGAGGGCTGCGACAGACACAACGCAAACCCGCGGTCCCCAGCCCAGACGACGCCGCGGACGCCCGAGGACAGCCACGCGGCGGCGGCACCGGGACGAGTGGCGGGGAGCCCACCTGGATGCCCTGGTGAGAGCAGAGGTAGAAGTCGAACTCGGTCGGGTGCGTGATCTGCGAGTCGACGGTGGTGCCGGCCGGAATGTTGCCGCTCTTGCCGCTCTGCTCCTTCTTGTCGGAGCAGAAGAGGCGCGTGTGGTGGCGCTTCTGCACCACGATGAACGTGATGCCCGGCATGTAGTCCACCTCCAGCTTGACGCAAGCCTCGCGGATGGCGGCCAGCTCGTGCTGCAGCACCGGCTGGAACTGGCCCTCGGACACGCCGTCCCGGTACATGATAATCCGGTTGGGCTTGAAGTGGGTCGACTTGTAGAACTGGATGAGCAGCTCGCGAACCATGTAGCTCAGCTCCTGGATGATCTCCTGCGGGCGGCGACGGACATCAGACACTGCGGTGGACTGCGGACTGCACCGCCGTCAGCGCGCGCCACAATACTACCCAAGGCCGCGTGGTCTGCACACAGGACACGCACGGTCTGACCAGCACACTATCGAGGACTGCCGGCACCAAAGTAACGCCTTCAATGGGGTATTGTTCCGTCAAAAGACTCGCTCCGATAAGAGCCAGCAAATAGCAACGCCTCCAGGCGACTGACTGGCACCTGAGTCTGGACCCTCTCCGCCTGCGGGATGAGCAGCAGGGCGTGACACCCCTCACCTGCCCGCCGTCCGCCGGGGCGGCGGGGCGCCGGACTGACCTGGCGGTGCTGCTGGACGCGCACGGTGGCCGCGTACCGGGACGGGTGGCCGTCCATCGAGCCGACCACGGCCGCGATCGACGGCTTCTTGTTGTCGCCGGCCGGCGGGTGCGTCACGTCCGCGCCCAGGAAGATCACCGGCTCGTTGAACACCTGCCGACGCGAATGCGGGACGTCACACGCGCCGGCGCGCCGCGCTAGCGCCACCGAGCTTACCAAAGCATACAGCCGATGAGCATACACTGCCGGCCGTGGGAGGAGACCAGCGCCGGGCCAAAACGGCCAGCCACGCCACCCAACGCATCCGCTCACGCAAAGGTATGCCAGACGGACATCAGCCGGCCCGGTAGCTGACCTTGGGCCGGATGCTGGGCACCAGGATGCTGTTGACGCCGCCCAGCTTGACGTTGATCTTGAGGCAGAGGTTGGAGAGCGTTTGCGGCGACGTCTTGTTCACGTTTTTGGCCTGCACGCACTGAGTGGCGATGCCAAGCACCGTGTCGCCGACGCGCTTCACTTCGGCTGCAACGGAGCGCGCTGTGAGCCGACGCCGATGCTCCGCAGGCACGACACACGCAGCCTAGCGACCCCAGCGGCACCGCGCCGCCAGGCCAACACAGACGACACCACCACACACCACACCACGACAGCTGGCGGCAGACGATGGCATACGTCCAACGGCAGACGATGAAAGATGTCTAACGGCAGGCAATGACATACATCTGACGGCAGACGATGACAGACGTCTAACGGCAGGCAATGACATACGTCCGACGGCAGACGATGACAGACGTCCGACGGCAGACGATGACAGACGTCCGACGGCAGACGATGACAGACGTCCGACGGCAGACGATGACAGACGTCCGACGGCAGACGATGCCAAACGTCATCCATGACGTCCGGCCAGCCGCTGGACGGGAAGGCACGACCGCCGAGCGGCGCAGCAGTGCGGCCACCACAATCGTCAGGCGGCCCGGACGCCCGGGCGTCGGCGCGTCGTCGCCTCGTCCGTCGCACCCCGCGGCGCCGCCTGAACGCCCAGCGGGCGCCAGCCACCGCGAGGCACGACACACGCCGCCAACTCAGGGGAGGTGGGGCCACCGCACTCACCATAGACGGGCGTCTTGCCGGGCAGCACCACCACCACCAGCTGCAGGCCCTGGAAGTTGCCCTTGAGGTAGCTAAACATGGGCTGCACCTGGTCGGGCCCGGTGGCGTACTTGCAGAAGCACGGCTGCAGACGAAACAGGCCGCCCAATGTCACCCACGAGCAGGACAGTCACATGGTCGAAAGAGGCGCGGATGCAGGGTGACAGCGAAGCGGATCACAAGTGCACATACTGCACCTTCACGAAAACAACACCAGCACCGACAGATCTAAGCGGTGCACGAGCCGAAGCGAAACGCCCGGTCACCGGATGATATCGCTCACCGCGTCCGCAGAGACTGCACAGACCGTCCCGCATCTTTCCTCAAGCCGCGCCTCACCAAGACGGGCCGGGCCCGAGTCCGGCCGTCTCCCGCTCCGACTCCACCCCCAGCCGCTGCCGAAGACCTCGGAGGTCGGATCTCACCTGTCCGATGATGGGCATGCCGGCGTCGGTGGAGATCTTCTGCAGCTGCTGCGTGAAGTTGCGCAGCGCGTCCTCGCGCACGGTGCGCTGAGGCGCGAAGCAGGCGATGGCCCAGACGCGGATCTCGACGCCGCTGTAGAACTGCTTGCCGCGCATGTCCCAGACGCCGGCGTTCGGCACCGCCTGCTGTTTCGTCTGCGGCCCGGGGAGAGCATGGTCAGAGGACACATCCGGGCACGGGCAGACACACGGGTCCGGAGGCATCCGCGGGTCCAGTGACACCACCGGAGTTGGCAAATACCGCTCTACCAAACGCCGCAGGCCACGGTCGTGAATCTTCACCCGTTCATCATGCAGGGCTCATGCTGCCGTCCAAAGGCAACATCCCATATGTTCCTTTCTAGCCCTTTTGCGTTCTTTATGTCATCTGACTCGCCTTCTCATGCTGCATTCAGATATTAAAACCAATAGTTGAAATTTTCAGACTTTTAGCTAAAAGAATGGGCTAGAAGTTCATGAAAACTTCAGCTGATTGCTTACATAAACGAAATCAGCACGAGTAGATGAATCAGGTGACATAAAAAGTGCAAAATGACCGAAAATTAACATATGGAGTTTTACCTGTGGACGGCAGCACAGCCCTCCCATCTGCCAACAGGTCTGAACAATGCAGTCGCAATACCATAACACAGCGTGCAACAGAGCTGGCCGCTCAGCTTCACGCGCCTCAAACTGCCGACCTCCGCTTCAGGCCAGCAGGACCAGGCCGGGCGGTGCGCAGCCGCCGGTCCAGCTGACAAAGCCAGACAGCGACACCCCGCCTCCGGCCACTCACCCGTCCGCCGTACTGGACGCAGTCACCGGTCCAGTTGACAAAGCCAGACAGCGACACCCGCCTCCCAGCCACTCACCCGTCCGCCGTACTGGAGCCGGGGGCGGCGGCAGCACGCGGCCGCGCACGTCCATCATCTTCTGCTCGATGTTGAGGCCGAACTCCTGCACGTACGGGTCCGTGTTGAAGTCGGCCCACACCTTGCGGATGAGCGTGTTGATCTCGCGCTCGCGATCCGGCGCCGAGCGCGCCGTCGCCTTGATCATGGTGGACGTTTGCATGTCGGTCAGCTTCTTGATGCAGCGCTGGCCGGCCACAATGGTGCACACCTACCGGAAAAAGAGAAAATGGAGGAAAACGTGAGGGAGGTGCGGGTCACACGGCGGTGGACGGCGCCGGCCTCAGCTCACGTGAAAAGACGAGTCTCGACAACCGCAGTGCAGTGAGGCATTCAAGGGCCCATCGTGGGATCGGGCAGCCACACATCACCCTGTAACCCAACAGAGGTCCGTCACAGCCGACCTCAGCTATGTGAACACGAATCACATTGTACCTGCACAGGGTCATGCCCAGAAGTGAGCCTGTTACAGACCGTTCCGACAGGGATGAGCTGGGGGCAGGGAGGTCGACCAGGGATCGGCTGGGGGCAGGGAGGTCGATAGGGATCAGCCAGGGGCGGGGAGGTCGACCAGAGATCGGCTGGGGGCGGGGAGGTCGACAGGATCAGCTGGGGGGCAGGGAGGTCGACAGGGATCGGCCAGGGGCGGGGAGGTCGACCAGAGATCAGCTGGGGGCGGGGAGGTCGACAGGGATCAGCTGGGGGCGGGGAGGTCGACCAGAGATCAGCTGGGGGGGCGGGGAGGTCGACAGGAATCAGCTGGGGGCGGGGAGATCGACAGTGATCAGCTGGGGATGGGGAGGTCGACAGGGAGCCTGACCTGCCATCCTTGTGTGACTGACCTCGAGTGGCAGGTAAGTGTGCTTGTGCTCCTGGCCGACTTGAAGACAGGGCAGGTGCGGGAAGCGCAGCTTCATCCTATATTTGTCCAGGAAGTACTTGGCCACTGTGCACCTCCACCGTCTGGCCGTTGTCCAGCTGCAGCGGGAAACTGAAGACGCGCAAACATTCGCCGTCACCAACGCCTTGTGTGGGCAACACCAATGCCATTCACCGCAAAAGAAACGGAAGTCAGGAGAGTAGAGTCGCACAAAACACGCCCGTTGCCCGGTTGAAATAGCCACACACATATGGCCGGTGTTTCAAAACAGCTGCACCATCATGGCTAAGCAGTCACTTATTGTCGGCTGCTTAAGACCCACGCCTGCGGCTAACAGTAGGCTCTCCGCGATCGGGCTGGACACCTTCACCTTCATGCCCGCACGCCTTCACAGCGTGGGGGCATCCACGGAGAAGGCCGTGATCAGCTCGACTCACGACTGCATCTGCGCCGGCCGGCGCGTGACGTTGCAGACGCGATACTTGCGCCGCATGGTGCCGCAGTGCGTGATCTCGATCTTCAGCCCCTTGATCTCCTTGGTGAACTTGACACGCTGCGAGTCGGTGAGCGGCTTGCGCTGTTCGCTGACCTCGCGGATGTCCAGCACCTCGCACATGAACTCGATCACCGCCTGAGACTTGTAGAAGGCCGTGGCCGACACTGCGGCCGGAGAGGGGACGGTCAGCGCCCGCGCGCCAGGCTTACGCAGACAGGGGCCGACTGGAGCGACGCAGACGGCTCACCATGGCCTGGCCATCACGGAACTTATAACCCAGCACACACAGATGCTTGGCTAGCTCCCGGCAATGTTGCACGCGCTTGGGGCGACTTCACACTTACACATTGTGCGCCGAAATTGTGGTGATGGATGCGAGTCACATGATCAAATGCAGTCGGCGTACCCCAAAACCAAAATCATCATCATTACTTTTGGTGATGAGACGAAGCGACAAGATTCATCATTACAGGGAACCTAGGATACGCAAATGCCTGGTGTAAAATATCTTTCTCTTGGAAATCACCGCCTGATAAATGCAGCACATAACTGCGTTCACTTCCGACCCCAACCAAACCAAAAATGCCCCCCTCCCCCGACACAGCAAGTATTGGTACTGTGCCCTAGTAAATCTTAGGCACACTTGTAACCAAAAGCAAGTCCAATTACATGCTCTGGCTGCGGTCCCGTCGACAGACTGGCTAATAATCCCAGACATTCGAGCGACTTTTTAAGGCATCACGCACCAAGATGCCTGGTCACCGTGGACGAGAGGAGTGTGTGTGTGTGTGTGTGGAGGGGGACGGGGGGGGGGGGGGCATGCACAACGGGAGGCCGCACAGCAATGGCCAGCCACCCACCATCAATGTTGAGCATCATCTTCCACTGGCTGGGCCGGACCGACTGGTGGAAGCCGAACCAGACCTCGCGGCCGCCGCCCAGCGGGTGGTAGTAGCCCTCGGGCGCCGAGAAGAACGAGCGGCCCACCGGCGTGTACTTCATGGACGGCAGGTGGCGCATGACCACGTCCAGCGCCTGCACGGCGTCGTAGGGGATGGCGCGCTGGCGGCCCTCCAGCGCCTCCTCCAGCTGATACAGCGACACCTGCGCTTTCCAGCGGATCGACACGTGGAAGACGCGGTCCTTGCCCTCGCCGGGCAGCGTCACCTCCAGGTCCACCTTCTCCTTGCCGATAGGCAGGGGGTCGCGCGTGTACATGTTGCTCCGGCCGTCGAACACCGGCTTCATCGTGCTGAAGATCTTGGCGTACGCCTTCACCATCGTCTCGATGATCTCTCTGCGCGCGGAAGCGACAGTACCAAGCGTTAGGACATGCTGGTACCTTTCTTCAGAAGTTGAGAGCAGTGCACAAATCACCAGAACGCATGACATTCTGGCAGACACAACTAGGACCAGAACACAGCTACAAAACGTGTCGCTAGAAATCTCGCCAATACCCAGTGAGACGAACGCGAGCAACTTTCCAGAAATGCGCATGTTGTCCTCAATGGGCCATTTCACCCACCTGTTGACCTTGCGGGGGCATTTGTCCGGCTGGATGCTGACGTCGTAGTGGTGCACGAAGCCGCGCGGCATGGTGATCTGGAAGTGGTTCGCTCGCAGCTGGATGCCGCGGCCCTCGCGGCCCAGGTTTGGCCGTCGCGGCGCCGTGAAAGCTGCCACAAACACCGGGCCGGTGTCAGGGTGACGGCACGCGGTCCGTCCAACCCGCCCGACCGTCCATGGGCATCGTCAGGTGTCACAAAAAAGGTGACGCTCCCAGGCATAACAGCAGCCAAAATCTGCTCTTTCTTGTATCCACATTCGAGATTGACAGGAATTGTTTAGCCTTCTTCTCAACGCAGTAGTATCAAAAGAAGTAATAGTAGCTTTGTCCCTTGAAACCTTCTTCCCGCGGTCCCAACATTCCATCCCTTACGTAAGGGTTTCCACGTAAATAACAATCTATCCAAACAATCAGCAGCGCATGGCCTTCCAATGCATACAACATTCCAATACACCGGCTCGCTCAGCGGACACTGGGCCGTGAAGCGTGCACCGATCGTCGCAAACATCGCCCGCCTGCGTCCTGGGCACGCGAGCGGGACGTCGGCGGGGGCGCCGCGCGGCGTGCCCACTCACTGGGCACATCGGAGGCGAGCGCCGGAACGGGGGCGGCGACGGCGGCCGGCGGACCGGCCGGCTGCAAGCAGCGCGACGGTGGGTGAGGCCGGCCGGCGGCGCCACCGCGCCCGGCACGGCCGGCGGCGCCGCGCCCGGCTGCCCGGCTGCAACGCCAGCAGACGACGTCAGGCACTGCGTGCGGCCGGAGACAGGAGCACCGCGCCACCGGCACACAACGCATGTGACGGTCAGAAATGATGACAGCTAGCGGGACGAACACGGCTGCTAGGTACTAAATATGGGGGCCAGATAATGTACACTGCGACTGGGTGTCCTCAAGAAACATCAACGTGTGCCTGCGCGCAGCATGCAGTTGACAGGACCAGCTGTTACATGTGCAGCTGTTGGGTGCTCTACACAGCTGTCGGACACCATTACAGCTGTCAAGCACCAGCCGAGCTGTCAGGCATGATTGACAGCCGTCAGATGTCACATAAACTGCCAACATGACTGTCAATGTCAGCATGGGATGGTATAATTAAAGGGACTATGCTTTCTACAGAAGTGCTCCATGCAGCTTTCCAAAGCGACATAGGGACTGCGACCCTTTGTTTTCCGTTTGGGCGCGTCAACGAGGTAATTTGCCACAAAAATGTGGTCCCTAGGTAAAAACCTGTGATCCCTAGGCGTATTTGGGTGCCTAATGGGTGCAAGACAACAGCAATATTGCTACTTTCCCATCACTGACCACATTATTACTGCCATGGCAAAAACCAATGTGACATTTTATAGGACACCCAGAGTGCTCATCTCCCATGAAGGGCAAACTCTTTGAAGCATTATTTCACTGCATTGAGTAAGCTCCTGTAAAAAGGACATCATGCCAATCAGGACCCTGGAGATGCTGCAACTTCAACACAAATGATCATTAAAGGGCGTGCTCCACATTTAAAGATATTGTGGCGAGTATCAGATATGACAGGGAAAGCCCGTTTGCAACTCTTACTATACTTTTAAGTGCAAAGACTGCTCTAGCTAACAAAAATTACTATTACGTAAACGTTACTACACGTCATCGTTGGACTACGTCACGGCACGCCCGCACAGCGCCAGAGTAGCTGCTTGACTGGCTGTGTCAGAACTGCCACTGTGGTGAACGGGCACCTGTAGTATTTCAACTTGCCGCAAGATGGTTTGTTAACTTTTACGCGCGTCATAAACACGACGATCGTTATGTACGCGTGTTTATAACCCTTTCTGGGATTGCTTTTGAATATTTGCCCGCGGTTTTTACAGTTTTTAACTTGCATTTGGGTTCTAATTACGGTGCTAGCCTTAAGCCTCGCCCTGATGGGGGGGCAATCGACCCCAAGGATTTTCTGAGGATATCTCTGTGGCATATTGCGCAATCATGCCCAAATTTTCAGCAGGCTATTTGATATCCATTGCGCGCATTTTGACACCAAAAAGTGTCCCTACCCCCTCACCCCCCCCCCCCCCCCCCCCCCCCAGCATTTACGGTTTCGGAGCAGCAGCGGGTTTTTAAGGAGCACTGCTCGGCCATCTACGGCCGGCGCGGACGGCGGACGGCAAACCGACGATTCCACGGATCGCGAGCTTTCTTTGAGATCAATCCACTGGCGTTTATCGCTTGGCTCTATCTTTGTTAGTTTTGTCAATGGCAGGGGAGTCGCATCACAGGTCGCAGAGAGTCGCATCGCAGGTCGCATCGCAAAACGAGGGTTGTTACGTCCTTGCCAGTCTCTCGCCCGCCAAAACTAACAGGACTGTCCAATTGCCTGCATTACGTATCACAAAATGCGGCTCGTGATTGAAACCTGCTGTCAACACACTATGCTGGTTGAAAGTCAACTCCTGTCTGCTGATGCAGTAACTCATGCTGAAGTACTCCATCCAGGAATCAGTCAATTGGTATATTTTGTCTTGAATGCCGAATGTCCAATGAGAACATGGAGTTTGTATGCCCTCTCTGACACATATGTCTTGGGGGGACTTCAAAACAGGCAACACCATAAGTCCACACAAGTTTGCGGTGTGTAGCTCAGGATAGAGGATTTAAAAAAGACAATTGAGAATTGAGAACTACAGGGAATTGCCTTGAAAATGACCATCTCAGATGAAAACTCCATACAAATGTGGAGCAATCTATTTACAGACAAACCAACCATTTTCAACTCTTCCAGCTATGGTGGGCCAGAATTATCTGGTCACTTTGCAGAACAGCAATATTATGTGCGGAAGGTGTGCCTCCACCCACTGGGTCTAGAATCCTGATCTCTGAAATACTGGTCTGAGGAGCATGCCAGCCAATGTCAGTCCCCTGTTGTACAAAACTAATGTATTTTTGTGAATAACATCAACTGAAATTATTCCTGTGGGGCTGTGCACAATAAAACATCTTATTCTAGCAAACAAAGCAGTCCATCATGCATGATTTAACCAATATAGATGACATTGACCACCATATGTACAATCACCTTACTGATGCAGGGGCTAACTAATCTTGTAAAACAGCTTTCAAGTAAATCTATTTTATTAAAGAGCATAGAACATAGAGCACCATCCAACTACTTCATTATGCTGTTTTACTGTGCATATTCAAGCCTACAAATAAAAGCATGCTGGTACATGACATACCAAGTGTTCAGCGGGATGACAATTGACTCTTGCAAAACAGATCAGACTCAACAATGCCTGCATGCTTCTAACATCAATGATGAAGTTGACATATACCACACACACAAAGCAGTCCATAATGTCTTATTTTTAAATCTTCCATTTGCAGTGACATTTCTGGCCATGTCCCCCTTCATGGTCACACACTTACCACAAAGAGAAACACTTTTTGACAATGTGTCCCCAAAAGAATGCAGCCAAATCAACCTGCTCAGAGCTAAGTAATCATCCTCCTGAGAATGTAAATGTTAACTGATTTTATAAGGACTGTTCAAACCATTTCAAAGCATGCAATATGTTATACCCTCCTAGTGGTGATAAGGTTAGAATTTCAGCTTCAGTACACTGTGTGAGATAATGTGAGTTTAGCACTCATCACCCAAAACAGATCTGATCCCTATCTAGCAAAACAAAATCCTATCTGGCAATGAATACCTCCTTAAGTTACATTTCCTCAACAATCAAATGAACTTTACAAATGAACAAATCATTTGTGACTGATGAACAATCACTTTACAATGAACAAATGAACAAATCAACAATCAAATGAACTTGAAGATACATTTCCCCAACAATCAAATTGAACTCAACAAACAAATGAAACCATGCATAACACCATGGCCATGTGCCTAGCAAGCACCTAAAGATCCTGGGTAACATCTGGATGAAAAGCTTATATCATAACCTGATCTATATGCAGACAGTTAGTTTCTGCCCTATACATCTCAAAGTTCCTGCAATTATTTTTGGACAAGACTTCTCAGCAAAGCCATTAAAAATCAATTGGGTCTTTTACTTCCACAGCATTGGCCTGAGCTTTCATGCACAAAGTGTGCAAAAACAATTGTCTTGCCCTTACCCCTAATGTTTGCAGGATTGCATGACAAAACACAATGCAAATGTCCTTTTTCAGACCAGTACCTCAACAAAACTCCTTTAGAATTAGGAATAATAAGTTGGTCAAGATGGCCCATACTTCTTAGATCAACTAAGCCTTAACAAACCATGAAAAAGCATTTGCTACAGCATATACTATGTCATCTAGGAATGCAATCATTCATTATTACAATGCTGCCAGTAAAAGGTGGCTGGCCAGTCAACCTGATATTTGGGGCAGGGCTGATCATTTTATCACAAGTGCAAATTATTTGGTAACTGGGGTGATGGACAGGTTAGGGTGGGCTGGGGATGGGTGGGGAGGAAGGGTGATCTCAATAATATTTGTTTTCTGCTGATCTCATTTGAACCTACTAACTGTTGTCCTCACTGCTAGGTTCAGGGTAGATATGGGTCACAATCACCCTACATTTTTCATTCAACACTTTGCATAAAATCTCACATTACCAATATCATACTATCAAATTAACACCAGCTAAAAATGCATCAACAACTTTTGAAAAGTAAATTATAAAATATTCTGGTCTTAAAACTACCCCACTGACACTAGGAGATGTGGCATGCAGTTGTTTATAGCTAATTAACACATGTAGCTCAAGGAGAGGAAGCTGGCATGAGCAAAATATTACTTGCTTGCCAAAATGCCTTTTATTTTGAGCATCAATTTAAGTGGTGAACCTCTGGCCATAACAGATTACATGAGCAGTGGCATAGAAGACCAAACAGAATAATGTGACAGTAGTAAAGACATCTGTGATACATTTTGGCCAAAGGTGCCATTTGGTCTTTAGGCTGTCCCTGACTTCAAAACTTGCTACTGCTTTGTTTTATTACACACCATTGTGTTTTCCAGATCTACCCCTGCCTAATAACCATCCCATAGAGTCACAATATTCCCACCCCAAATTGAGCTGTCCCAACTGAGGTGTGCCTGCCCCAATCTGATATTGTTGTCTACCATGTTTTGCAGAACAGATTAAAATGGTTTAACATGTGCTTCAACTTAATTACATTGAGAGCTACTGACACCATTGTTTCTTACTGTCATATTGATGGTCAATGAGAGTGCAAATATTGTTAGAAAGATACATGCAGTATTTTACATACATGCATATACAGAATATACAGCATGCGTCATAGGGAAAATATACAGTACAGATAGATAGATATCAGCACCTATACTCTGTGCTTCATGTGAACAAGTTACAAACATCCCATGACAATTTGTACACTTGGGACTGCATTTCACATGAGAAGCTTATTCTTACCAAGGCAACCAACAGTGGTACATTTATTACAAAAACTGGCATGCCTTGTGGCTGTGACCTACTTTGATCCAAGACTTGACATCTCAA
Organism: Pollicipes pollicipes; assembly: GCF_011947565.3. Taxonomy (NCBI): domain Eukaryota; kingdom Metazoa; phylum Arthropoda; class Thecostraca; order Pollicipedomorpha; family Pollicipedidae; genus Pollicipes; species Pollicipes pollicipes. The sequence continues at coordinate 36,737,437 of NW_023596576.1, forward strand.
AAACAAAAATATTGCATATTAATCAGACACCCTCATATTGTGCATGCAATTAGGTTGCTTTCCTGAAATCTTGAGCCAGAAAATGATTCGAAGCTAGGCGTGTACGTGCACTCGTTTAGCGATGTCCTACTTTTTTCGACGTAACGCAACGATTTTAAACAAAGAATTTCAAGGCTACTCACGTTGCCCAACGGGATACATGGCGACAATGCTGTTTGCTACACTCAGAAAAACATCTATACAAAATTGCAATGCCTAGATTGTAACGAATATACAACAAATTAAGCTGATATGGGGAGTGGTGCACCCATGTAACCCACTGCGGAAACCCAAGCACAGCCAGCAAAGCTGCCACAATTGGTCGTGCCCCATTAGTCTCTAAAACCTTGAAGTAATACCTCTACATAGATTTAAAAGCCCCTGAATCACTTAATAATTTTAATTTTTTGTAATCTAACGGAAATATTACCAACAAATGTGAGCTTTTTCAAGAAAATTTCATATTTTATATTTCGTTGCATTCATTGTAAGCTCGTATAGCCGGAAACGTCCATTTTTCTTTTATGATTACGGGATTCCTCCCCAACAGCTTGTGAGATTCACAGAAGTCTTCAGATTTGGATGCATCAAGATCTCCTCAATAAAACGCATATCTGCGCCATAAGCGAGTCAAGTTCATTCAACGGGTAAGCAAGGTTAGTGATGAAGGGAAGTGTATCAGTCTGTTTCGGTAGCATCGAGCGGATAACGGACGGCGACGTCATAGAATCTATTGCATCATGTGGAACGACCGCCGAAAGCTATGCGCAGATTCCATTCAGCGTACATTAGGGCGTCCCATTTCCCAGAATAACACTTTTTGAAAAAGTGTGGGTACTCTGCACCAGTCTGATTCTCCAGTTCAGGGCGAGTTTAGTGGTGTTTTGCCTAAATTCATGAATGTTAATGGGGTGCCCAGACATGATGTAAGACACACAATGTAATGTTCTACGTTTGAAGATATTGGAGCGAGCGCCGTAAATGATGGAATATGTTCACTGTTTACTACTGGTATGCATCCAACAGGAAAAGACCGTTCTAGATGACACAATTTGTCCATTTAGTTAAGATGCTCCCAATACGTCATTGCGTAGGCGTAGGAACGTTTCAAAAAGTGTGTGTGGGGGGGAGGGGCAAGCTCAGGGCTTGCTTCAGGAACCTTTTCTGTGAAAGCAAGCTCGATGACCGGGGGGGAGGGGGGGAGGGGCCGGGATTAGAGACGGAGGTTGTTATCGTTCTTTATTCAAATGCCATGGCTGTCCTGCTAGACACGCATATAAAGCTGTTTCCCACTGGGGCATAATCTTGCCTGTTCGACTCGTCAATGTCATTCGGCAAATAAGGCTGTCCAGCTTCCCAGAATTATTCGTTCATTTCAACATTGTCTCTACTGGGGAGGCGAAATTCCACGCACGGATAGGCATTTCGGGTTATTGAGGAGACATCCGCCTCCACAGGATAAATGCCAAAATACGGCCCAGACATAGGTGTTGGTGAGGATTTTGAAAGCGAATCGATGCCTCGCAGTGCGACAAATTTTGTATGCACCTTCATTTTTCAAATTTCAAAAATCAAATGTTGTATGCACCTGACTTTCAAGAGATGAGACTTGTCGCAGCATTTTACACGGAAGCAAATTCGAAAGCTTGGAACTGTCAAAAGCAGTGTGACAAAAGCCACACAACTGGAAATTCTTCTTTAAAAATCAAGCCACAGAGTGAAGACCACTCTGCCATATATTCCTTGCCTGGTCTCTGCTACCGTCTGCCGTCGGCGGCCACTGCCCTGGGCCGGCTGTCTCTCGCGAACTGATGATATGGGTGCTTTGTTGCATATTTCTGGATCAGCATTACTACTAATTGGTCTGTAAAACATACGTAAAACACCTGCAACATTATCTCTTTCCGAATTATCTCCCCTTACACCACTCCATCGCTAATCATACTTTACATCATACATTATGCAATCATACATTATACAATCATACATTACATCATGCAATCATGCATTACATCACCCCTCTAAAAAATCCCAGGATATGGCTACTTGTTAACAAGGGACACAATTTTCTTTGTTTCATTGGTATTTTTACTTTGAAACAAGAACAGAAAACAGAAGCTACCGTGAGATCAGTTCTGTTTGTATTTCGAAGCCAGTCAACTTCAAAAATCAGGTGTTAAACAACCGCGTGAAATAAATCCTTGGCACCTTTAATTTACAGTGGATTAGTGGACTCTTTCTAAAACGATAGAACTCAGAAGCTTTGCTTGAATTTTTATCTGGGTTCTATAGACATTAAGGACACCGCGAAGGTGCATTGTAGAGCGATATGTCCGATCGAAATTTGAATATGAAAATTTGATTGTAGATCAAGTGGTCAACATTGTGCATTAAGATGATCAAGCCATGTTAAGCTGGAAATCTTCGACATCCAGTCAGAATCGATTAGTGATCCAATCTATGTAACGCGGTTTTTTAACATGCGCGCTCGCAAATCTCAGCAACAAAAACCCCCACTCCAGGGGTTGCAGTCTCCGTAGTCCGCGGAGCATTACCCTAGTGGCTAACTTTAAGCTGTGGCCCATCGATGGACGGAAATGATAACACTTCTGAAATAATTACCTTTAGACACTTGCATCGATTAGTGATATTAGTTATGTGACATAATTTTGAGCACGCGCACGCGCAAATCTTAGCAACAAAAGCCTTGACGTCAGGCGTTGCAGCCTCCCAGGGCCGCTCAGCGTCGGCCCAACGGCAAAAACTAAGTTGTGGCCAACGGGTGTTCGAAAATGATGATGTTTTTGAAAGAAGTACCTAAGAACGCTTCAGGACATCGAATCCTACGTTTAGAAGGCAGTCTGGGCGCATATGTCACGTGCGCAATTTTTAGATTGATGATGGAATGGATTGACACTTAAAGCACCACGAAGCGGTGCTGGAATCTGGCGCTAAAAACCTGGCGTCAGTTTTCCTGCGCGCAGCAGAACTTCTTCTCGTTGATCGTGATGCCATGTTGGCGGCATTGTGTGAGAACAGCTCGTAGACGGTCTGCGTGGTCTTCGAATGTCTCATCCTAGACAAGTATGTTGTCGACTGCCTTGACGACGTAGTCCAGATCCATGAGAGTCTGATTTCCACGTCGGCGGTACTCGTCCCCTGTTGAGACCAGACCCATGGGCGCTCGGAGGAACTTGAAGCGCCCCCAGGGGGTGTTTCAAGCGTTAACCCCAGAGTGTCAGGCGTCAAGCGTTCAATCAAGCGTCAAGCGTTCAAAATTGCATGCCATTTTTCCACTGACATCCCATGGCATAGCAAACCCGGTCGCGAGTGCGTTTTTTTTTTCTTCAAAACGGCGGGCCAAGATCCTCTCCAGTATCGATGTTTTTTTTTTCCGCGGCGCCGATGTCGCCAGGCCTGAGCATATCTTGGGGCATTGAATATCTCAAGTCTTGCTTTGCTACCGGTGGCGGCGTGGACTCGGCAGTGATAAAACCGGAAAGCCTACGATGCTTGTGGCAGGAACGAAAGGCTATTCGAGAGATTAACAATGGTGGCACGTCTTGTAAATGCTGTTCCAAAATCTTGTGCAGTTGACAGCTGAGGTCCATCGTCCGCTTTGAGCACTAGGGTTTCATTGTCAACGCTGCATCAGTAAAACTGTGTGATTCTCCGCCCAAATGACGCTGTTCTCTGCCTGTGGAAGAGGGTAAGAGCTCTTCGAAGGGTATTATCTTAGTGCAGCTGTACAAGCTAATCATACACGCCTGATGCAAAGTCCAAATTTACTTAATCTGCCTTGATCTTTCCAGTTTTGACACTTTTGTGGTGGCCATGTATGTGAAGGTATGCAGCTGGCTGTGGGTGAGTTGTACACGACCTTTTCCATGGAGGAGGTGGTCGCATTAGCTGGGGTTTCGAAGCCCCAGACAGTGACCGACATTGCTGGAACAGCGTATCAAATACACGGCGTACCTAATGCAACCAGTGTGCACGTGTGCACAATGCATGTGTCTTCACGCTGACAGTCCATAATGCCTATATCTAGCACTGGCATTCCATAGTTTGACATGACATAAACATGAACTTAACCCTCGTCCTGACTCGTTCTTCATAACGCTAACTGTGGGGGAGGGGTCGATACGACCCCCTGGCGTTTCCAAACTAATAAGTATCTTATCGGGAAATAGCAGTGGATTGGTGTCAACTTGATCTCGAGATGAGTGCTAGTTTTTATTTATACCATGATGCCAGTAAGTTAACCCATTATGACAGGGCAAATGTCAAATTTTCGCGCTTTTTCAGCTTTACGCCTAACATACGAGTCGATATCCAGTGGCGACACAAAACTTAAAGAGGTGTATTTTTTGTTTAACTCTGAGTGCATTGATGTATACATTCATATGTTTTTAGCACATGTTCGTGACATTGGGCTCCGCTCGTTTAACAATGTCGGCTCGCCGCGCGTGTTCCGCGGCATCGTCGGTTGCTGCCTGCCGCCCGCGCGGGCCGTAAATCGCCGTGCAGTGTTCCTCAAAAACCGCCGTTGCTCCGAAACCAGAAAAGCTAGGACCACGTTTTTAGTGTCAAAACACGTGCAATGGATGCGCCATGGTCTACTGAAAAAATGGGACCCGATGACACAGTATGCCGAAGAGGTATCATCGAAAAACCTTCAGGGGGAGGGGGCCGTATAGACCTCCTCCATATCAGGGCGAGGGTCGACATGCTGTGCAGTATATAAAAACAAAGCATTATTGAAATATGTCGGGCATGATGCAGCAATTTGACAACAGAGAAACGTCTTGGTGAGAAGTGGCCAAGCAGTCGGAAGTCCAGTACCACATGGTCTGATACTTATACACTTTAAAGGGAGCGATTTACATTTGTATGTGGTTTTGAAATGGAATAAGGACTTTGGAGATCACTCGGTGCAGTTCACAGCATTACCCTTCTTAAGACCCAAAGTTGTCTAGTGTCTGAATTACGCGCCTGCGAAAATATGCAGGCTATTTGTGCAGACTATTTCCAGGCCATTCAAGCATGCATGACGCCAGGCAATGCTGACGCAATGATATGCAAGGTTGAATAAGCTGATTATGCGACAAAATTCAGTCCAGTCTGATTTTGGATGACGTCACAAGCCGGATATTTCAGCAAATCTTATTTATCCAGAGTTTCGCATGATTTTGACACCATTCTGAATCCGAGCATCAAGAAGCACAAACCCAGCTTGAGGATAACTGAATCGTGCGCAGATCTTCATCGGTGCAAGCCTTCGCATTGATATATCTTCGTCCATGCAATCATTCTTATTGCATTTCTTTGTTTGCGTATTTGATTGCCTGCTGTCTTGTACCCGCGATCCAGAATCCATATTTCTTCATGCCTGCATTTGTTTGCACCCATTCCCTCTGGACACCCATTCTCCGTATGCGCGATTGTTCGCATTGCTTTCATCGCTATCTAAATTCATCGTAAGTGCATTTTTCTTAGCATGTTGTTTCTCATACACAATTTCGTATCGGATTTTGTGTATACCTATTCATACTTCCGCGCAAGCATCTCTTATTTACGCATTCCCCCTCCCCCAGTTATACGCAATCCCTTTATCGCATCTCTCGATATGCCAATTTTTCGCTTCTTTTTCTTATCATGCTAGCAGACATATGTCTGGTTCCCTAAATTTCTTCCCGGGAACTGATCCTTAGCTTCTGGTTCCGGAACCAGGAGGAACCCAGGAACCAGTCTGGTAGTAGGCAGAGGGATCCAGCGGAAAGCAGGATCCAGCCTCATCTGAAGTCGAAAGATCCAGGAAGACCTAAGATCCAGCCTGACAATAAGCCGGAAGACCCCGCAAGAACCAAGATCCAGTCTAATATCAGATTGGAAGTGCCAGACTGGACTGGAGGAGCCAATATCCAGCCTGACATTATGTCAAAAGATCCAGCATAACGTTATGTCAGAGTTTCAGCTATACCCAAATCCAACCTGGAACATATAGAAATCCAGCAACAACCAAGACACAGCTCAGCATTAAATCAAGATCCAGCAAGAACCAATCTCCAGTCTAGAGTGATGTCAATGTAAGCAACAAGAACCAGAGTCTCACCTGAGACTCCTGACAACCTTGATTTTTGTTGTTCAGCGGGGTGTTACGTAGGAGCGTAATCGTTCAACATCGTTTGAGAGGCTGAGCAGGAAAAATGGCTAAACCTATTTCCGCTTTTTTGTCTCAGAGTTGGGAGGGCTGAGGTGACCCAACGGCATAAGACTTCACCCCTGGTGATACTTTAAGGGAGTGTTTCATATTTTTATGGGGTTGTGAACTGAACTAGTCGTTTGAAAATCGCTCGGTGCAGTCCACAGCCCTACCCGTCTTAAGGCCTAAATCCATCTAGCTTTTGAACAACACACTCTTGCAGATGTGCAGACTATTTCGCGACACTAGTTCAAGATTATCCAGGCATCCATGACGGACATAATAACGTCATTCCAATGCTGACAATCCGCTGGTCATGCGGCGTTCAGTCACATAAAAATTGTCGAAATTGTCGATATGTGACATTTGTGAGCACGACTACCAGATATAACGGCCGCCCGTTGACTGTCAAGCAGTGCTGTGCAAGCTTTGCAAGCCTCTTACACGAATGGCGTCTTGTGCAGCATTATACAAGAAGGTAAACATTCTTTCTAGTAAATACGGAAATAAGACGTAATCGAATAACTTGAGAATTGCGCCATAACCGAGTACGTGAATGCAAGCAAGCACCTTAAACGCACGGGTAAATATGCAAAAAACCGCTAGAAAGGGTCAAAACACGAGCACCTAACGGCGTTTGGTTCAGCATACATCCGACAGCCCGCTGGCCGTCTCTCGGGAGGCTATAAGGGCTGAAGGGCCATTCTGTCCCATCGCGGTATGCCTTCCGGCCGCCATTCTGGTGGCACGTGGCGGGATCCCCCGGCCGATCCGGAGACAATTAGAGGAATACATAATATCGCGTTAGTCCGCTTTCTGACGCAGGAGGCCCTGTAATCTGCGCAGTTGAACCTGAATCGACGCAGGAACCCCCCTTCACGCAACAATATCCTTAATCGCCGCAGGTGGTCAAACAATTGGCACATAGCCTCCAGTTGGGCTTCACGGGCCCATGCTGAAATTGAGCTGGAGGGTATTTTGCCACAGCTATTGCTCGGCACTGGGGGCCCTGACTAGCACAGGAGCCCTCCATTGCCTCAATGTGAGCACTTATCATAAGCCCTCATGTTGTCTTTCATTGTCAGAGGGCCTGGACCAACGCAAGAGGTCCGCTGTCATTTGGAGTCCTGTCCCCGTCCCTGTTGAGCAAATATTCCCCTAACTGACTGGAGGCCCTTGCTGACACAGAACACCGTGCTAGGCACTGGGCCCTTGACCGATACAGGAGCCCCGCATTGTTTCAGGGACCCCGACGATTGCAAATCGCGGGCCTGGCTTTGTCCCTGTTTGGGAAATAGGCCCCCAACAGATCAGGCCGACAGGGAGCCGACTGTTCTTTGTTGGCGATCTCTGGCCGAAATGAAGGAACGCTCTGCCTCAGGGGTCCCAGTTGGTGCAAAAGGTCCTCTAAGTGAGATTTGGGATCACGGCCCTTTGGGCGGGGGTCCTTCATCTACATCTACAGCCATACAGCCATACATACAGGATCTACAGCCAACCCATCCGACCTTTCAGCCTTCCAATCGGACCCTCGATCTTTGGCCTTGAGAGACCATTCGGTCCTTCTTCGGGCTCCCTCAAACGGCGTTCCGACTCGAGGCCACTTATCACCACAGGACCTCTGTTAGACACTGTGGCCTATAACCGAAACAGGAGCCCTATCGTGTCAGGGACCCCGAACAATGCAAATCGCGGATCCCGGCCTTGTTCCCGCTTGGGAAATGGATCTCAAGGGCTCAGACGGACATGGAGCCAACTGTTCGGTGTTTGTGGTCTTTGGCTGACTTAGGCACCTGCATGATCTTAGGGGTTCCTCAAACGGAGCAAGAAGACCTTTGACTAATGTTTCAGGTCACGACCCTTTAGACCGCGATTTCGCATGTGATCTACATCTAGTCCTTCGGCCCTTATGCGCTCCAACCGGGACTCTGATCTTTGGTTCCGCTAGGGCGCCCGGACCCTCTTTGGGCCTCATCAGTTACACACCTTGGTTGGCTCGGGGCCTCTTGCGAGCACAGGACCCTTTGTAAGGCGCTTTGGGCCCCTTGCAGATACAGGGGTCCCGACCAGTGTAATTCACTGACCCATTCTTTATAGCTGATTGGGAAGTGGGCCTTCAGGCCCATACCGACACGGAGCCGACTGTGCGGCACTGGGTGTGCGTGGCCGATATGTAGGCCCATATCGACTCAAGGGGCCCCTGATCGGAGCTAACGGGCTTTTGGCTGCAATTTGGGGGCCCGTCCCCACAGGCCGGGACGTCCAAATAAGACTCCGACCAGCCCCTCGTTTTGTTTATATGATAATACTTCGTACCGTAAGACTTGTTTGCAGTATAATCAGAATCCCACTAGCCCTTTGTTCCTGCCTGGGAAATGGGCCCACAGGCTCATGCCGCCATGGAGTCGACTGTGCGTTACTGGTGGTGTCTCACCAACATATAGGCCCTTATCGACTGAGGGGGCCCCTGATCAGCGCACAGAGCCCTCTGGCTGGCACTGGAGTGCACGGCCCTACGGGCCGGGCCGCTGAATGCGACCTCTGGCCGGCATTTCGGGCCTTTTGGGTCCTCAAACCGGGTCTCAAATTGGGCTCTCAAATATGGCCCTTAATCGTTGGTTCCAAGGTGTCCGAAGGACTCCTCGGGACGTAAGGGCGGTGTGCACGTGACCCCTGTGCCCCCTTGTCTGCGCCAATGCCTCATGACATAACTAAGCTCTAGCGTTTTTTTACATATTGACATCTTGAAGTGCTTGGTCGAACTCTTGGAGGGGATCCTGGATCATATGGGATCATGCGCCAACGATCCTCAGGATTCTGGTTCATGGCCTTTTTATTCAGGCGCATGTCTGCGACATTTGCCTGGATCCCAAGCGTGGATCATGAGCCCCATCGGATCTCAGATCTCAGAATCCGAATCTTGAGATCCATTTAAAAGCCCAGGATTCCAGGAATGGTTCCAGCACCTCAAAGGACCCCTCTATGTTGATAATAAATCGCATGATTCGGATCCTTGGATCCACCTTTTCGATCCAGTGGCCAGAACAGTAAAACTGCAGCTTGCCTAGTTTTGAGCCCAGACCCGTAATTTTCTCTGGGGCTGCCTCCGTTTAATGGTGCATCCGATTTGCTTTTTCTTATCCACTGAAGATGTGAATCACTCGTCTTCCTAGATCAATCCATCGCGCAGTTTAATCATTACGCCGCCTTCCGTTGCCTAGAGGTATTGCGGTGGGGTTGCCCGTGGTTCTGTGCGCTGTTAAGGTATGCGAGTGCGTGGAACTTACAGGATTTTCTGTGAATTACACAACTGAGGTGCTTCAAAATATTTCCTAGTAGTCTAAATACATGCTATTTAGATGTTCGTGAGGTGGAAGTACAGGGGCAAAATAGCCACGAAAGAATATATCGAAGTATCTTAAGTCGAAGACCATTAACCAGTAATATGTAGCCGTACAGCTCCGGTTCGTCTGTGATTGGGACACTATTTATCCCACATTCGGCGAAGTTGTTGAAACTGACGCGTCTTCTTTGCTGTTGTACATGTCTCCAAATAAATTCCATGTCATTTCCAAACACATGTTGAGTTTACACTGCATGACAAATGACTAACATACAATGTGTTATATGAACATCGCAAGCTCCCTTGATCCCCTGAAACCGCGACGATATAATAAAGTGGCCGGGCATAATCGCAACCCATCTGTGTCATATCACACTGCATGGAACGCTTCGCTCTCGCCGTTTGGACGCACCCATGGCCGCACCAGCTGGTGACGACGCCGACGTTCGTCTGGACAGGCCGCTGCAAATCGCGCCATGCCCCAGCCGGCTCTGCGCGGCCGGGGCAGGAGCGCGTCGCGTCGGACGCGATGCCGCGCGCCGGCCGTCGCGCCGTGCGTGCCAGCTCCGGTTTCAGCCGTCGCCGCCGTCGTCCCTGAATCATGCGCTATAAACGTCCGGGGCGCGCGCGTGCGCGGCACGGCGTCGGCGTCGGCGCGCGCCGGTCGGCGGCGCCGCCGCGCGCTGCCGCCACCGTCGCCGTCATGGCGGACGCCAGGTCGCTGAGCACGGAGCCGCCCGAGCAGGACATCCAGGCAAGTGCACGCGCGTGGCGATGTGGCTACTGCGGTGGCGCTGGCCACGGTGCCTACCGCCGCGCTGGTGAAGTCAGAGACAGGGCCAGGTCCCGGCCGGGGGCTGGGCCGAGCCCCGGACGGTGGGGGCGTCACGTGCCGCCCGCCCCGCCCCTTTGTTTGCTGGTCGGAGAGCGGCCAAGGCCAGACGACCCCACATTTCTCGACGCGCATTTATTCCATGTCTATCTTCATGTTTCGCATTTCATGGAGTAGATCACGGGGGACTCCCCGTGAACACCGTGCTCGGGAAAGCTCACGAGCTTTGATAAAAAAAACTCGAACAAAGACGGTGGATTTTTGTGGGCATTGGCATGACATCAAACCCCAGGTGATTAAGTGTGCGGGGGTTGGGAGAGGAGGAGTGCTCTACATTTGTATAAGGTTTTTAATTGGAATAGCCATCTTGGAGATTATTCGGTACTGTCCGCAGCTCTGCCCTTTTAAGGCCTAAACACCTCTTGTTCCTTAGCCACACGCTCTCAAAGGTGCGGAGGCTTTTTTGTGCAGACTATTTCAAGATCATCCATGACGGCATAATAATGCCGTTCGAATCCTGCTAATACATTGGCCATACGGTGACGAAGGTCAATACAAATATTATTAACGAGCGGTCCATATCCGGCGTTCGTGAGCCCGACTTCCAAATATAACGTCCGTCAATTGGCTCTCAATCAATGTTGTGTGAGGTACGATGACGTAATTAGTCAATGAAGTACTGAGGAGCACATTTCTTGAATAAAAATTGTGTTGTCTTGATCAGTCTTTTCCATTTAAAAGCATACCAATAGTTATAAGTGAGTTTCTGTCATGATATTTGATGTTTGATTCAATATCTTCAAATGTGGAGCATTACCTTTAAGCCATGCGTTAATCCATCATGCAGCTTACGTGCCATCCTTTTCTTGTGCTGTGAAATGGAATAAACAAGGCTGTAACGGACAGCATGTGCTCCGTAGGTTCATACATACATTGTACATCGTAGTTGGGATCACTGGTCCGCTCTACTCCTTAACCTCGTTTTGCTCCTATCTTGCATGCTCATAGATTTTGTGTGATAACTTCTTATTCTTCCAAGAACAGCTTAATGCATTTTGCATTGGGCTGCAGGTAATATTAGATGTTGTGGCTGGCTGGTATCAGGACGTCTGACAACTATATAAGGGGTATACGAGAGATCTTGGGGAGGGGAATGAGGTCAGATAAATCTCGTATCGTTTTTCTTTGCGGCGCTTCTGTTTGCTTTTCCCGTTCCGCCGTTGCTGGAGGCAGCTGGTGGATTGACTGCATTCGTTATGTCTTACTTACCATTTATCATATTTTTCATCTGCGTTGTTTGTACCAATATCATGCGTAACTTGCCCTATATTGAACTCGTTTCTCCATTGTAATGCCATTGAATTTGGCCTTCGTAGGAATTCTTGTTGGCATCGATGGAAGGCAGTATGAGCACCTAGGCAATCAGATAAGTTTTCCTTTTGAGGTCTAACAATAAAAAACGTGTTGTTTTTACTCCCCTAAGTGTCATGCGAAAAAGGGGCATATATGTGTCATCCATGCTCAGAAGGTTCCTTCAATCACCGATCGTCGCACTTTGATCATGGCATTACACTACTGATCTTGGCATTGTACTAATAGTTTCACAGGCCTCTTTCTAAGCCGTCCGGGACATTTTTTCTCCACTTCCATTCCGCCGTTGCCGTCCAAAAAGGTGCCCTTGTCCGTCATTCACCAAGACCGAGACACCCTGACGGGAGCCCCCGAGGAGCACGCGGCCGTTGGGAGGGCGTACGAATGGGACACACCCCGGGAGCAGTCAGCCGTGGCGTCATGTCAGCACGTCAGGACGCACCTCGGGGGCAGTCAGCTGTGGCGTCATGTCAGCACGTCAGGACGTGCCCTGACGGCAGCCAGCCGTGGCGTCATGTCAGCACGTCAGGACGTGCCCTGACGGCAGTCAGCCGTGGCGTCATGTCAGCACGCCAGGACGCACCTCGGGGGCAGTCAGCCGTGGCGTCATGTCAGCACGCCAGGACGCACCTCGGGGGCAGTCAGCCGTGGCGTCATGCGAGCACGTCAGGACGCGCCCTGATGGCACTCAGCCGTGGCGTGTTGTCAGCTTGTTAGACTGCCCTAAGGCGGACTAACTCCAGCCGAGCTGACGGAGCTCACCCAGACTGGCACGCCGCTCGGTGTGCCAGCGGGGTCGGCGGCATGTGTGCGCCTGCACCCGGTCTCTGGTATGCCGCAACCGAGAGCGAATTTTAGAGCAAAGACTGGGCTCAACTCGTGATAGGACTATTTTGGTCTTCAGAATGTGGGGTCAGGGGCACGCAGCGCCGTCAGCATACAGGATGTCGACCCAGCCTGTCCTCGGGACGTGCGGGCCACCGGTTACTGTGTTGTGTGGTATTAGCCAGCATGGTCGATACGGCCCACAGCCACGACCAACAGCTTGGCGGCAGACTCGGGGTCCGGGTCCATCACGGGCGCCACCCGGCCGTCTCCGTCGTTAGCGACGGTCGGCAGGAAGGCGGGACACGTCAGCTGACGAGACCAGGTTAAGCCGCTGGTAGGGAGCAGCAGGCTACGGCGACTGGTTGGCAAGAGTTGGAGCTCCAGGACAGGCTGACTGTAAGAAGTTTGGAGACCGGAGAAGACGCCTATCAGCATTCGCGAAGCGCAACCCGCGCAGAGTCCGCTCGGTGATGAAGACCGGGATGAGTCAGGCAAGAGGCCGATGCCAGAAGAACGCCTAGCCTCCCAGCTAAATGTTCTGTGTGTGGGGCGCGGGCGTGAGCACGGACACTCTTACCAAACGATCATGGCGAACGATGAGCGCCCTACCCGCCTCTTCGGGGCGCACGCGGAAGTTAATGACGCCAATCTTCTCTATAACAACGGCCCGCCGGCAAGGGTGCAGAAACCTGTAGCATTGGTGCTTTGGGACCATCGCTCGATGTGGAACTTGCTCACCTACGACAAAATTTAGCAAATTTGACTTTTAGTAATATGCATGCTTGTTTGCACCGTGACGGGTGTCTGACCGCCAGAGAGCAGCCGCATGAAAATGACGCAGCGGTTCACGCAGCCGGCCAAAATATTGAACAGTACTCTTTGACCGGACTTTGCTCGGGGGGGGGGGGGGGGGGTAATCTCTACCTCGGATTGGTTTCTTGGTTTAGATGAGTTTGTACGGTGAAAACCCGTAGCCTTGCTTGCTTGAGCGTTATATGCCAACATAAGCAGCGCAATGTGCTCATCGTAACAGGCGTGCGATCGTCACCGATAAATTAAGCAAACGTTAAAATGACCGTCGTAATGTTCCTTTCCACAATTTCATTACCACGGGATGAGCGCTGGAAACAGTCGGCTTTGCGATATCCAAGCGCTTACATGTGAGCTCTAACACCTCCCTCACAAGACACCCACCCGGGTAGGTGTGCACTCTCACTGGGCAGCCAAAGCGAGCTATGAACTGGTCAACAAAGACCTGTGCTACGCTGGCAGCTGACGCATTCTTTAAGGGAAAGACTTCAGCCTGCTCTGTGAAGAAATTTATCATAATTAACAAATACTTTTTCCCCGTAAGGATGACCGGTAGATTCGTGGAATTGTCTAGACTAGAGACGCCACTTTCTCCAAATCAGCTAGCGATCCAGCGCGCAAAAGCCCGCTGTGCTATGATGATGAGCCGCCATTAACCCGCAAGTTCTAAGTAAATGAAATAAACAAATAACTTCTGCCGTGGGCAATAACCTTTTCATCCTCTGGAGTCATCTGCAGCAAAACAGTACGAACACCTGGGCAGGGTGTATCACACTCGAGAATAAAGTGCCCCCCCTCCCCCCCCCGTCGTCAAATGAGGGCAGGGTGAGCACGGAAGCCTCTGCCAGGGCGGCTTCCTTTAGCCTGCCGAAAGCCAGCGGACGCCCGCCAAACCACTCGAACCGGACGTCCTGGCTGTAGAGGCGGAGCAAGGGCCACAAATGACAGCGTGTCCCTCGATAAATACTTTGAAATAGTTACTTACAGCCAGAAAACTGACCATTTGCTGAGCCGTCTTCAGAACTGGCCAGGCTATCACGATCTGCACCTGGACTGGATCTGGTGCCATGCCCTCACTGGACGTCACATGGCTTAAGAGGATGACCTTGGGAAAACAGAATAGGTATTTCGCCAGGTTCGATGTTAGACCAGCTTTGTACATGCGTGAAAGCACTGCGTCCAAATTCTCAATCATCTCATCGAAGTTGTTACCGCAGACTATGACGTCATCGAATTGACACATACATTTATCGGGAATAACGTCATCAAGACAATATTCAGTAGTTTGACAGATGTGAAACTAGCGCCGCTCAGACCGAAACCCATGTGAGTGAATGACTAGTCTTTTCACGAAGTCGCAGTCGTGGCCTCGTGCTGGTGCTCAGGGTTTATTTGGCCTGATATTTATTTGGCCTGGTAATGTGTCATGTCCATGTCTACAATGGTAATAAGAATGCATCCCTTCAGACCCCCTATGACTGCCGCTATTTTAGGAATGGAGTACGCAGAAAGGGCTGTCACAGCTTTGAGACGCCGCATATCACATGTCGCCCTCGCCTTCCCGGACCTCTTGCGGAGCACACAAATAGGCGACGCTCACGGGCCGTTCGCTTCCACGAGGACTCCTAAGCGGATGAGCTCGTCTAACAGCTTCTTCACTTTCTCCTGGAGAGGAGGAGGTATGCGGCGGTGAGGCTGCCGGAGGGGCTGCATTTCCCGTGCTAATGTCGTGCCTGACGAGGTCAGAAAGTCCTGTGGGGTCATCGGACATAATTTCGTGACGTTTCAGGACGGAAATTGATTTAGACCGTCGGAAGGCGGACAGCCTCGCGCCGCCTGTGTCAAGTATGTTATCAAAATCTGCTGGCGCTGGTGGAATCCGCGGGAGAGCCCAAAGGCTATTCAATAAAGTCCATCTCTATACCCCCGATAAGTGTGTGGTAAAGGAAGGTTCGGTCGTCGGTGTCTTATCCGCGTCGGTGTGATGTTGGTCGGTAGACAAGGAATTTGTGTACTGAGACGTATCTGCGCCTTCTTTCCCAGCGATAATAAGCGTCAGCGCGAAAATGACTGCACCGGCAAACTCACAGGAGTGTGCGTGGCCGAAAAGAACCTACTTGGTTCCAGGAGGCACGGAAGCATCGCATACTAGAACGACGCGTCCGACTGATCTATATTTTACAGCCGAGGAAACTGAGCGCACCGCCTTTGCCGGGACACAAACCAGGCGTCTGTTCACCAAGTCAGTAAAGCACGGGACCTGCTCCAGAAAGCCTAGGCCTATCAGAATGGAACGTTCCGTCCTCGACTTCTTGAAAACTGACTTCAAACTGACCACTTCATACTTGAAACGTGGTGTGACTGCCCAGGCTGAGCGAAGGTCTGCCCGTTAGCCATCCTTGCTGCGCCACGTGTTTCACCAACAGAAACGCCTTGGAGGCTGTCCGCAAGCGCTTCGTTAACGAAAACAATGCTAGATCCAGGCTCAACCACATACCTATATTTTACACCTGTTAGGAGAGCATCCAAGGTTAACTGATTTCTCAGATGGGGAAATTCGCCTTCTCTTGGAACCCTATGAGCCGGTAGTGCACCCCAACCTACCAGTGCTGTGCACAGCGTGCTGAGTATCGACCGGATCATTTTCTGCGAGCACGTGGGAGCTGTGCTTTCCTGGTCAATGGTCTTCGGACGTGTGAGGAGCCATGGGATGACCCGAGGCGACGGCGCCAGACACCTCAGACGTGACAGCCTGCTGTAAAGAGGTGGTGGAGTTGACAGTAGATTCTGCGGGAAGTGTGGCAGGAGCAGAAGAGGGCGGGGGGGGGGGGGGGGGGGGAGACGAGCGGACCGCCGTGTCCTTCATGGAAGTCGAGGGCACTGCTCCAATGCCTGAATTACTGCTAGCGTTGGAAGTGACTAAAACAGTCTGATGAGGCACTGAGAGAGATCCAGCCATTTTACCGACGGCGTATGTGACAACACCATCATCAGATGCAATATCGGTACCGCTGAGTACGGGTTGAGATGTTGGTGAGACGCGGAGAAAGCCGCGTCAGTAGCATCAGCGGCATCCGAAGTCGCACGAGGCAACCCGACCTCGAGAGCGTCGGCCGAACTGGCAGCAGCTAACATGCTCGAATAATCTAACAGCTCAACCTGTCCGCTCAACCGGAATAGATCCTGAACAAAATGCTAAAATATTGAAGCCAAAACGGGAGTATCACATGGAAATGTATGCTCTCGCATGGGGAAAGGTCAGTTTTACTCATGTCACGTTTAAGGTTCTCAGAAACCGGTTCAAAGTATGGGGTACAGCAAAATGACGTCTGATTTTTGGAAAAAGTTGAGGGACGTGAGCGAGGAAAGATGTCTTGAGTCAATGAACTGCCAAATTAAGAAATTAACAATTTTTAGCTGAAACTGTTGCCTCGGAATATCTCCTCATTTAAATTTTTTGAATTTAAGGTCAGGATGGAAAACCTGTAAGTAAAGCTGAGTTTGTGCCCCGGAAAAATGGCCGTCAATATACGCGAAAATGCGACAAATTTTGGAACGCTGCTGAAAAAACTCGTGCTAAGACCGGTAAAAGCAGGTTTTCGATGCACCTTAGTGTGTAGATAGCCGTCTTTCTTGCGCACGAGAACATTAAAAACAAATTGTTTGCTGACTTTTTTCATCGCAAGCCCTACGTTTTGATGCTTACTTTTTCAGAAATCGAGGAATAAATTGGCGCGAGACCGATCTGTGAACAGGAGGAAGCGATTGTCAACATACCCACGATAAAAGAAAGTAGCGGTTTAACGAGTGAGTATGTAACAACTAAATTGGGTTTATTAAAGACCTCTTACCCGTGAAGGCACCTGGGGTGGTGCGCCGACTGGGGGCCCGTGAGTACATGGGGCCTCTGGTCCGTCCATCACCAACAGTAGCGAACAGTCGGCTCTGTGCCGGTCTGAGCCTGAAGGCCCAATTCCCAAGCAGGGACAAGGCCGGGCCCCGACATAGATTGGTTGGGCCATACAACAACGGGGGGGGGGGGGGGGGGGGGCTGTGGCGGCCAGGGGCCGACAGTGCCTGGCAGGGGTCCTTTCTCGGCCAGGGCTCCCACATCGGCCAGTGGCACACCTGCTGAACAGGAACAGAGGTGGGATCTCGAATGTCAGAGGGTGTCTTGCGTGTGTCCCTCTAGCGATGAAAGGGGACAAGATGATTTATGATGAGAGCCCGCAATGAGGCAATGGAAGGGCCCTGTACAAGTCAGGGCTCTCAGTACCGAACGGAGGCCCCTCTACCCTATTTCAGCCAAGGGTCCATGAAGCCGAACAGGAGCTTCTGTGCCAAGGGATCTTGTTGCATCACTGAAGGCCCCTTTGCCGATCCGAGGCCAACTGCCCGGGTCAGAGAGCCCTTTGAGTCAGGGAGGGGACCAACGTATGAAATATCCCTTTAATGACCTCCGGATCAGCCAGGCGACCCCACGTCTGGAGACAGTAAGGGGTCTTACGCGAGTTCAACCCAGTCGATTTGAATGACGTGAACAACTCAAAACGTCGACCCATGCTTGTCTGAGAACGCCCATCCTTTTGCAGAATCATCTTGTGAAACGAATCAGATAAAATGTTTTGAACCTATGCGCTCGCAGCCTCAGGGGCAAGAATAGCCATGGCTGGGGTTGCAGCTTCCATAAAACCGAACGGCGTTGGCCGCTGCAGTTAACACCAGGCGGCGGGTGCCGGGCGCTCGAGAACGAAATAATGCTTCCGAATATCTTTCAAAATCTCTTCGTGCCAATTAAAGATTTAAGGGAGTGTTTCACATTTGTCTGGGGGTTTGAAGTGAAAGCGTTCTTGAAGATTTCGCACGAATTCATTTCCTAAAGCGTTCAAATGTAGGTGTTTTAGATACGTCATCATTTTCGTGCATCCGTTAGCCGCCACTTAGTGTTAGCTGGACAGCCGACGCCGCGGCGGCCCATTGGGACTTCAACGCCGGGCGTTGAGGTTGTGAGACTTGTAAGCGTGCATGTGCGAAACTGTCGTACCTGAATTTTCTCATTAATCGATTCGGATGAAAGTTTTCTAAATCTCAAAAAGTGGCAGCTCTGGTCCAGATTTCCCAAACGCTGATGATCGTACGTACGGCATCGGTGTTGATCAAATTTGGCTAGGGAAAATGACTGAAGATGGAGCATAAATGCTATAGATATAAAATGTTGATACTGTCAAAAGATGAAATATTTTATCGCCAATTGTTGTCATGATACAAAGGTGAAGAGTCCTTGTAACGACTCGAGGGTGATTATCTCACATAAATATTATCGTTCTCACAATGTTGCATGGTCGCCACATTTCCTGGAGGGCCCTCATGACACGCTTGTGAAGTGCCGTATGTTGACGGCGACGATGACATAACCAATGACGGATAAGGATAAACCTGCGCGTGATTCAGGCTACAGTGCAGAGCACGCTGCCCGGAGGACGGTCGCTGCCCTCCTCCCCATCCCCCTTCTCCCCCGCCGCACATGTCCCGCGAGGTTCCTGCCCCAGCCGCCTGGGATCGTGTTCGCCTCCTGGCTGATCAGTGAGTGGTGCGCTGTCGGGGGCGTCCGTCGGACGGAAGGGAACCTGCGGAACTGTAGCCGACAGGGCTTAGCGGAGCAAGCAGCTGGCGCCATCTGACGGGTGAGACATTTGCTCAGCAGAGCGGGCGCGCAGTCCCACATGCCACCGCCGCGGGGTCAGCCGGGCCGACGCGTGCAGTGTCGCTTTGACGGAAGACACGACAGCTCTCGTCGCGCCTCGGTCGTCACGAGATCTAACCGTGTATTGCATGCTTGTGGAAATGCACTGGGAGTTTTGAGCAACGTTAAGAGCGTTGCTAAATATAACGTTGGGCGATAATGATAACGATAGCGATAACGATAACGATATAAGGTGATAACGTTTAGAGGTTCTATGAACGCTCCCAAGCATTGCGGGATATTTGAGCAAGCGTAACACATGGGCAAGAGCTGAGCGCCATCAAAAACGGCTTTGAGTGCTCCCACCGACACCACCTTTTTGTATTACTCCTTGTGCTTACACACAGGTACACGATATCGGTGCCTAGGCTGTTACTCCAGAAGCTTGTCCTAGCGCAGTATCAGGGCACCGGGACGTTGTTGACAATGCTGGCGCGTCTCTGGTAGGTACCAGGAAATGTTTGTCCGCATATTGAATTCCTCGAGAACCAGTGTCAGCCAGACCTGCCCTTGGCCGATACTAATGCATCTGCCAGATGTCGCTGCCTGTATCAGTTGAAAATCAAGGATTGGATTTCACGAGTATGATTATAGGAAGATGAAACTTGGGCACGTGACGAACAACCACACGTACGCACCGGACGCACCCAACGTAAGGTCGCACCGCACGCACCGGACACACCGGACGTAAGGTCGTACCGGACGTTCCAGACACATGGTCCCACAGGATGCACTGGACGTAAAGTCAGACCGAACGCACCGGACGCATCAGACTTGAGGTCGCACCGGACGTAAGGTTGCACCGGACGCAACGGACGTAAGGTTGCACCGGACGCACCGGACGTAAGGTCGCACCGGACTTACTAGACACATGGTTGCACAGGATGCACCAGACATAAAATCACACCGGACACACCGGACGCACCGGACGCACCGGACGCGCCGGGCGCAAGGTTGCACCGAACGCACCGGACGTAAGGTCGCGCCGGACGTACTTGACACATGGTCGTACAGGATGCATTGGACATCAAGCTACACCGGACGCACCGGACGCACCGGACGTGAGGTTGCACCGGACGCACCGGACGTAAGGTCGCACCGGACTTACTAGACACATGGTCGTACAGGATGCGCTGGGCGTAAGATCGCGCCGGACGAACTGGACGTCGTGCTGGCATATGATCGTACCGGACGTACCAAACGTAAGGTTGCACCGGACGCACCGGACGCAAGGTCGTATCCACTTTACAGATCAGCAGCGACGCACGCCCTCGCATCGTTTGATAGCGCACAAAAGTGGACGGAAGGATTCTAAATTAAATGCACGCCGTGATCTGCTTTCCTCCTCGCAGAACAGTGCGCGTCGCTTGCTGCGCCGCTTTGGTCGTGCGCTGCGCTGTCAGCGTGTCTCGGTCCAGAAGGCGGGTCACGGCGCTGAGTCCGGTGATGCCATGACACCGCCCGTGATACGGGCCGGTGAGGTCAGCGGGCCACTCGCCGCCCAACGTCCACAAGGTGACCCCGACGGCCCATCTTCCCCAGTCCTGACCCGAACGGCCACGCTCCTGACCCCGACGGCCCACCTTCCCCAGTCCTGACCCGAACGGCCACGCTCCTGACCCCGACGGCCCACCGTCCCCAGTCCTGACCCGAACGGCCACGCTCCTGACCTGGACGGCCCTATTCCTGATCCCACGGTCCTGCCCCTGCTCAGGGTGGTCCTGCTTCTGACATGACGGCCCTGCTCCTGAAATGACGGCCCGCTCCTGACTTGGACGGCCCGGTTCCTGACCTGAACGGTCCTGCTCCTGACCCGGGCGGCCCCGCCCTCGACCCTGACGTTCTTGCCACCAGTTCGCGACGCCACCTGAGCCGGGCATCAGGAGCCGGTATCGCAGCACCGTCACGTATCGCCGGTATCGCAGCACCGTCACGTATCGGTAGTGCCGTGTTCTGCTGGCATGACAGGTCGTGACCGTTGTCCGGTGGTGAGACGCCGCGTCACAGCGCACCGGGGGGTGTTTCCGTCCGGCCTGGTGCGGCGAGGCCAGCCGCCCTGTGCGCTGATTTCGCCCTCCGTCCCTGGAGCCTGGCCTTGATCGGGAGGCAGAGGCGTGGCCAGGAATTCTCGACGGCTGGACCGTTATGTTCCCTCTTACCTCTCTGACCGAGAACGGGCTGAGATGTGATGCCTCCTCTCCCGTGCAATCCAGACCGTACTGTTCCATCTTCATCTCAGCTGCAGCCGGATGGGCTGTCCGAAGTCGCTCCTCCCCACACGCTTCCCGCTTAAATGACCGGAGCCACTCTCCTCTGATCGGCGTCGTCCCGGCTCTTCTATAATGCATCCCCGGACGAGGCCATACCAGACCAGGCCATTCCAGGCCAGGTCAGGCCAGGTCAGGTCAGATAAGGTCAGTTCAGGTAAGACTAGGTGAGGTCAGGTCTGACTAGACCAGACCAGGCCGGGCCGGGCCGGGCCGGGCCGGACCGGACCGGGCCGTGCCAGGTCGGCAGGCCGACCTCGGCGCCAGGCGGCGCGCTGGTGCCGCCCGGGCCGGCAGCCCGTCGCCGGCTGAAAAACAAGACGTAATCGGAGCCGGAGCGTATTTACCGGCCGGCTCTGGTGACCGTCCGTCTCCGAGCGGCTGTTGACACGGCGCGGCGGCGCGGCGGCCGGCGGGCGGGCGCAGTCAGCCGCCGCCCGCCGGCAGGGGCCCGTGCCGCCGCCCGCGCTCCGCCCCGTCCCTCCCGTGCGACGCATCCGGCCTGGCCGCCTGGAGCTCCAGCTGGCTGCAGGTCAGATCTCAGCTGCGGCCGAGACGTCCGTGGACGCGCCGCCACGGCGTCCCTGGGCCGCGGGATTGGTGTGACGCCGTACTGGCGCCCCTCGTGGGTGTTATGGCGTAGACGGCTGAAGCTCCAGCGTGCGTCCAGCGCCTGACTTCGCCGGCGACTTCTGCTCCCGCTGTTTGCGCTGTCTAGTGTGGATGTGTGTCTGGCCCGGCGTCCTGCTCATGCCAACCATTTCGTTATTGAGGTGATTTACAAAAGACCGAGGGCCATTTCAGCTTAGAAATCGTGATAAAGTGATACACTCGTGATATAAAAAGATAAAGAGAGAGAGAGAGAGAGAGAGAGAGAGAGAGAGAGAGAGAGAGAGAGAGAGAGAGAGAGAGAGAGAGAGAGAGAGAGAGAGAGGGAGAGAGAGAGAGAGAGAGAGAGAGAGGGGGGGGGAGGAAGGCGTTCGTGTGTACATCGATCTGTCTGTACTTGATGTCGTTGTCTATTTGTGG
The DNA here is from genome assembly GCF_011947565.3 of Pollicipes pollicipes. Lineage (NCBI taxonomy): Eukaryota > Metazoa > Arthropoda > Thecostraca > Pollicipedomorpha > Pollicipedidae > Pollicipes > Pollicipes pollicipes. Next base: position 36,759,901 of record NW_023596576.1, read on the forward strand.
ACACTTGTCTGTATTACCTCCACAGGAATAGTAGGATCCCTGCATCCCTTTGGGAGGTGTTTGCCCTCACTCATTATTTATTTTGGCCTCCTCAATCTTTCACCCAAATCACAAAAGCCACTCAAGACCGCTATAAACCTTCAAAACGCCTGCGGCTTACAGAAATATGGTTTTCTCCCGCTTCCCCATCATCAGTGAATCTCATTAGATTCTTCTTATGGGCACAGAGGAAAAGTGGGCAGACGAGAGTGGGTGTGTTGTCTGAATTCGGTACGATTGAAGAGAAGCGTTCTTCTGTGGCGCTCTGACCCCGACACTTTTTCCCCAAATGCGTAGGTCATTGGTTATGATCGATCAAAAAACATGCCGAAACATGGATGTGTGGCCCCAATATGAGTATACATAAAGATATGCAATACATGCTTACTGTTTAACTTGACAATTAACCCTTATTTAACCCAAGTAAGATGCAAAAATGCATATTAGTGGATCGCAAATCAGACACAAGGGGCTCACAAGTTCATTGAATGTCCTGAGCTGTTATTTTAGGCGGATGACTCATGCAACGTTATAAAATGTTTGACTGAAAGTGTTGTAGGAATGTTATTGACGAGGGCTAATGTGAAATGCGTTCGCTTTATATTATTATTGCTCGATTTGAGATCCACGTTTATCATCACCACTGTGCGGAAGAACCTATCTTTTTGTAAAAATGGCCTTAAGACAAACAAAAGCAGTAAGTCACGCAGATATTTAGTACGTGATAACCTCATGATCACTGAATAAGAAATCACGCCGAGAATCATGTCCTTTACATGCAGCGTTCCTCATTTACATCTAATCAGAAGCCAAGTCTAAGAGTACGACTGCATGAAGCTTTGGGAAAAACGAAGCAAGGGAAGCGTCGCGAAGCAATCGCAAGTACAGTTTCATCAGTGTCAGCAGTGGCAACATTTCCTCAGCAGCTCGTTCGTTAAAGGAGGTCACCAAAAGCCGAGTTTTCAAATTCGTTGCAACATTCAGATGGCGCTCTGGTCGAACCGCACTTTCGTTTATCTGATGCCGTAGGCAGGTCGGGAGACAATTTCCACGGCTATTTAGTGGACAGTATTGAAAGATCTTTACTGACTCATGAAATAAGAATCTCTTCTGACTTCAGCGGATTAAGTGCATATCCTTAACCGAAATCACAGTAAAAATGTATCTCATTGAGTCTTGGCGGATGCGTCTGTAACGCGTGTGTTATTTTTTTCGTGTTGACACGCAACTGCAATGTCAAGAGAAAATAACTCCGAAACGGTTTAAAATCAGCAAAAAAGCAATTACATTTTAGTGTTCACGCCATTCACATCTGGTAGACGACTTTGAAACGCGTGTGCAGCAGGGCTCAAAGGAAAATGTTGACGTCTGGTGTTCCATATACCAATGTCTGAGCAAGTGGGAAAAAGGTGTACGTAGGGAAGTCAAAGCGACCAATCAGGGCTTAATTAGATCGATAAGTCTTACGAGCATCTACGTGCTGTCAAAAGCAAAACCGCTGTAACCCCAAAGAGGATCATTTCTCCACAGCCCATGATGGTCACCGGGTCTCACGTGATGAAATACCTCTTTCAAATCGGATTTTGCAAAAAATAAAGGATCATCCTCACGGAAAAATATGGTATTCTTTGAACATTCGTGAACTGAAACTTTTACCTAACAAAGTGTTTCTTCATGGACGTATTTTGTAATCCGTAGGTTTTTCAGCGTTGTGACACCGCTCTTTTTTTGTAGTGGGCAAGTTCAAACTATGGGGCTCAGTGTAGAGTTGTGCACGTGTGGATGCTGTAGCGTTTGTGAAATTGTTTACTCTGGTGCGTCTTGGTGATGCCATTTTTGTTTAAGGTTTTGTGTGCGACCAAGGGCCGTGCTCGAAAATTTATTTGAAAAGCTGCCTGTTTCAAAGCTGGATGTTGTGAGGTCATCAGCACTTGTATCATGACTGACTAATTAATATGCCTTACCTTTGCGCTGTGCTAAACAGCCTTGAAATCCTAATGCTTACTGATCTGACTGAAGTCAGCATGTTCTAATTCAAGGACAATTGTAATGGCTTAGCCAACCATGGACTTGTGTGGGCTTCCAGTGACTACTTCCTTTAAGCATGAAAGCTTTTTGAAGACAACTCACACCAATGGCCCGCGACATTGTGACTACCTCTCCTGTCACACGTTGTTACATGTGTTACAACGTATTTAGATTCATCCGGGATCAGACCAAAACTAGGTCACAATCAGGCGATGGGAGGGAATGTCGGATTCCTGACCCTGTTTAATGTTCATGCATGCGTTTAGGGACTGTGGTTTGTTTATAAGTCCTGATATGTGCTATGAGCTCACGATGGTTAGAAAAACATTCCTGGCATCCTACGTCAAGTCACGACATCGCAACTTACATCTCTACACATTTTTTTTAAAAACTGTTTTCCGTGTGTCCGTGATATACCTGCGTACGACCTTGAGATTTTGGTATTAGCGTACGGCATTGGCCTGAATTATTACGCCGTTTGGGCTTTCTTGCATGGTCGACTTCAGTTTGTGTGACAAGCTCATGACATAGCAAATGCTTCCTCAGTCATCATAACGCACGTTAATGTGAACGCAAGCTTCGAACGCTGAAAGCTGCTTGTGCAAAGTGTATCTTTTGAAACGTTAAGTTGAAAAGGCTGTGATCTGTGACAAATGGAGTGTGTTGAAATATTCATGGTTTATCTATTTAGCAAAATATTTAATCATGGCAATATTTAATTGCCACGATGCCCCTGAACACAACGCACTTCTAATTCCAGAATGACCCACACCTGCTACGGCTGCTAGCGTCCTCTCGCGAGGTGTGTGTTGAAGCGCGGAGTGGGGGTGGGGGGTGGGGAGGGGGACAGGGACCTGTACTTTCCGATTCCCAGACCATGATGATTGTATGAAAAACACAAATATTGAAATGTAATGATTGAGTGAAAGACACTAACCTAAATGTCTGGCAATTTCCAACAATTCTCGCCATGTAGCGTGTGCTTGGACTATGTTCAGTGTCCGCACATGCGCTTAAAATATTTGACGTGACACCCGATAGATTTGACGCCTGTTTCGTGTGTGAAAACAATTCCTAATTTTCAGTATTTGGCGACTGAAGGTTAGGCCGTATTGATGAGCCACATCGCTCTCTAGGGATCATTAAATCCATTATTCTGGTCATTCCAGGTCACAACAGTTTGCCGCAAAATGCAGTGATAGCTCACTGCAGGATAAATCCGTGCATCCAACATAACTTCATAAACCGATTCCTACATTTGGCCCCAGTTTGCCGCATAATACATAGATGCCTCACTGCAGGATAAATTCGTACAGTCAACATAGGTTTATAAAGCAATCCCTAAATTTAGTCTGTAGAACACATGCCCCAATTCAGACGAAACCTGTATTCACGTTCTTAGCGTACTGCCCCCCCCCCCCCCGCTGAAAACATGTATAGCTGAACAAATGTTAAAAAGCACGGGTTTCCCCGAATTTCCCGCCACTTTATTCCCAAAGTGACGAGGGCAGGACGGACCGTTCCGCGCACTGCGGCGCGAAACACTTTCGCCTCTAAATTCTGCTCTTGCCTGGCATTGCGCAATCAGATGATAAGGGTCAGGACCCGCACAACAAGCACTGTTAAGTGTGAAGTCTGAGCCCAGAAATTCATCGATTCAAACGAGTCAGGATACATCTTTAAAAGATCGGGAACTGATCGATTTGTTGTCTTAAAGTATTCGTTATCGATGCCACTCGTGCCCACGTGGGAGGTGGTGCCAACAGTGCCGCTGGATCTATTACCCTTTAAGTGAGACGCGATCGCATTCGGCGTATACTATTACTTCGATATGCATATTACGGTCGCATTTAGCTATTCATTTACGACGATGGTGGTAATCTGGTATAATTAATATGCTGTAACACCCATGTCCTGATAACCATGCCATACTCTGCCATCATTTTCGCTTAACAAAGAATCGTGCCAGAAATATCGGCAGGCAAGGGTCTGCACTGACTTGATGAAAATTCATCACGAGATGACATGCATGGAATGCTTAGCCCATACTCTTTTGCACCTCGAAATAACCTCGTATTAATTAACTCTGCATTGTTACTGCAGCGATACCGTGTCGTTTTTGCTCCCAGCACTAGAAATTACGCGTGTGCACTGCTAACTTCCCGCCAAGGTAATAGATGCGACCACTGCAGTGTTCGTTTTTGTCCTTATGACGATGGGCACTGAAATATTCCGAAATGAATGGCATGCCATTGCTTTGCCACATTTCACTCTTCCGCCTTTTGAAACTTCCAGTCGTATGGTTCGTCTAAGTTCGTCTAAGTTCGTCTTCGTCCAGCTACGGGTTTATTCACTGACAGCCCATGAAAAGTACTCAAATCGGGATCCACGTGACTTTAATGTGCAGTTTTTTTTGGTATCGTCACACATTGACCCTCCCTATGGAATCGCGTCGTTATGGCATGGAGTTCGTAGACGGCGCAATCGCTTACCCATATAATTATATCAGTAACATTCCAGGAGTGGATCCCAGAAGGGGGGGGGGGGACGCAGGGGCTCTAAGACCATTCGGGGTCAAAAGAAAAATAATGGTTTCATAAGATATTCTTTTTCATTTCACTTCTTTCAATAATAGGAGGTGTTGAATATTTAAATAACCAACTCAATAACATATAATATGTATGTACATATATTCTTGGCATCAAGTGGAGTCTAAGTAGTTTTGTTGCTGATGTATAAGTAGTAAACGGAACATAGCAATATCCGCCGTCCAATAAGTCGTCAACCAAAGTGATGCCGCGATTTTTTTGCGACAAACGGTTTAGTATGTATTGTACACTTTTGGCCACCACATGCATATCTGATCAACGTATCCACGTTTGGACCCTTCTGGTAACAGATTGTTTAGACCGTTTGATGAAATAAGATCACTTGTGCTATTGGCGCTTATATGTGTCGCTTCAGTATCTTCAAATGTGAAAATTCCTCATAAGACTGACAGATTTTCACAAACTTCTGTAGTTTTCCGCATGTGGAGCCCATCAAATTTCATAGCAAAGAGACGTCTCGCGTTGATATCAGGTTTGTTTAAGTACGTGTTTAAACCGCTGGTCCCAACGGCTTAAGCACATCGGAAGCGCTCGACAAAATCGTTCACGACGCTCACGCAGCCAGTTATGGGTGTCGCGGGGATCTGTTATCTTTCCACTGCTTCGGCCTCAAAAATCGCCCGCGGCTACCTTCCACAAACGGGGTCCCTTAGGTACTCCGGCAGATAGGAGAAAGGTGACAAGTCAGGGATCAGCCGCCCGCTCCATCATAAACGGGGTCTCTTAGGTGCTCCGGCAGATAGGAGAAAGGCGACAAGTCAGGGAATAAGCCGCCCGCTCCACTCAAGTCGGTGGCTGATCACCAATGTCACCGACATAAGCCGGGACATGCACTTATGTTCGAAGGAACAATGGGGTGTCAAACTAGCAATCAGAATGGACTTTTCGGTTACAGTACCTATTGGGTCGATCATGAGGGCATGTGATGGCCGGATTCTTAGATTGCCGAATTTCCACGATTTCCACTGGGCTTGGGTTCGAATCCCGGTTGTGCTATGGCCCCTAAGCGCTAAAATGGCCACAGTCGATGGCGTTCCATGAAAGGGTCGTGACCACTTGCGTCGCTTTCTCGTAAAAAAATGAAAAGAAGACACAAATCGTGTTGCGTTTGATGTGCAGAGACTTGCGTAATACTTCGCTGATTCATCCCCTGTTTGTCTAGGGAATTTTTCTTTACACGGTTACCATTTTGCAAATTTTTGGCCTTCACATGCACGACATTAGAGGTGCACATACGGACGGAGTGCCTTGATTCTCGCATCGCTTTATTCAGGAGCGCCGCAGTCAAAGACAAAACGAGAATGGCCAATATTTCGATTGTTCCAGTTTTGTGGGGATTTAAATCTTTTGTAACGATGGTAGTTTTCTGCATGGCTAGATGAAAACTAAAATTAACATTTTTCAGACTCAACTTTTTACGGCAATCAAATTGCTAGCATATTTACGCCCTCTCCCATTCCCCCGCTCTGGTTTGATCATTTTGAGACCAAAACGCATCCTACCGTGATCGATTTCTTCCAAATTCAACCATGGCCTGGCTCCGCCGGGCACGAACAAGCGGATTTTTGCCGACTCCGGGATTGCAGCCCGCGCCCTTTTAGCGCCTGTTCTTTTGGTCCCTATTGGTTTGGCTTAGTGCGTGCCTGGCACCGACGCGTTCGGCCGCTCGCCGCTGAACAAGCACGATACAGGGGGGTATCTGTCTGACTGGCAGCCTATGGTGCTTGCCTGGCCGGCAGCCCATGGTGTCCGCCTAGCCGGCAGCCCATGGTGTCCGCCTAGCCGGCAGCCCATGGTATCTGCCTAGCCGACAGCTCATAGTGTCCGCCTAACCGGCAGCCCATGGTGTCCGCCTAACCGGCAGCCCATGGTGTCCGCCTAGCCGGCAGCCCATGGTGTCCGCCTAGCCGGCAGCTCATGGTGTGCGCCGAGAGGGAAGGGGCACACGTGCGTTTTAGAGCAAGCAGAAACGTTGGTTGTTGGAAATGCTTTGGATAGCTCAAAGGCAAGGGGCTTGCGATCTGAACATGAAGCATGACCTTTTAGTTGCTCCTCTCGCATTAAATTCTGTCGGTGCTTTTTCGATGAAATATGCGTGCATCTTATAATGTGTGTTCCCGTTTAGTTTTGTTAGCATCATCATCGTTCCGCACCAGTTATACAAACCTGCTCGTTATACTACATATAATTTAATGTCAACATCGTCCGCTGAATCCGTAGATGCACCCGCTGGTCAACAAAAGTCCCTAACCAGTTATACAAACCTGCTCGTTATACGACATATAATTTAATGTCAACATCGTCCGCTGAATCCGTAGATACACCCGCTGGTCAACGAAAGTCCCTAACTGTTACCACCCGTCAATGGCCCATCCCCAGTGACGTTTTTGCTCGACGATCGACGTCCGACGCCTTCTGGCAAAGTCCAAAGCTCCTCGTCCTTGAATGGGTTGAGGAGTTCGCAATCGCCTGCGAGTATTACACGAAGCAAGATCTCGCTCTCACTCGATGTGAACATACATGTTTCACATGTCAAACATACTAAACATACAAGTCACTGCCCACTTAAAGGAAGACGACCATCGCGTCACCTGTTAGGTCATGGCAGATGGTAAGACATTTGCTAGGCCGTGGACAGCAACTGAGGGCCTTGTGGTCCTGAAAGCCTGCATAGAGGTAGTTAACAACAATATTAACACAGCAACAGTCAAGCATATACAACACAGAAATGCATTTGAAAACAAGCCAATGGGCATGACGCTGATTCAAGGCCAAACTCTTCATTTTTTTCGTTTTTTTAAATTGTATGATATCGTTGCCTCTGAAACAGTTATGCTATAACTTATGTCATTTTGGTGAATCAAATAGCGCACATCCCCTTTCATGTCGCACGCCTGTGGAGAGTATTGAATGTCGAACCTTGGCAGGCAAATCAGCTTCCGGCGAAGGTGCCAATGATTTCGTTAGGTTCTACAGTTTTAAAACACGCTCGGGCAGCCTGATTTTTGCCTTCCCTGAAGGATGTTCCAAAGTAAATTCAACGGCGGTTTGTAGACACACTGAGCTTTGTATAGCTGTAGGCAGTGCAATAGCCGATCTTTTGGTTAATCAATTCATTGTACCTTGTAAGGTCGCTGATATACGGCAGGTCAAAGCCAGACCGTGTTTGTCAGCGCAGGCGATTCCCATGGGAATTCCTATAACATGACGCGGCAACGGGTGTTAGACGAAGCCATACATTTCCGAGGCGATTTCTCAGACAATGTACCACACAAGCATAGGATTGCGACTAATTTCAGGAATCCTGGGTAAGGTATGAAGTTCAGACTAAGACAGCAAACTTCTTGCTTTTTTACCGGATATTTTGTATTATCGGATAGTTTGTTGCCCTCGTTTCAAATTTTTTGATTTAGGGACACCGACAAATATATTGTGTAGAATTCATTAAGGTCAGAGGTGGTCACTGCCTAAAATGACCCTGGTCAGCATTTTGGTCGCAGAAACATGACACCTAGCGTAATACTTGAAGAAATCAAAATCCAATGATTAAAACAATATTGAAGGTTTTTTGATCGCCGTGAACTGCTGAATTCAAGCAAGGTCACTTAACTGAGTTGGACACAAGTGACCTTTCGCTTTGTAGAGATATCTATGTCAAAACGAGTCGCGTGACCTGGTCTGAGAGCACTTTGAATGCTGATCTGGCATTGGACTTAGTTTGACCTTACCTGACCACAAAGTCATGGCTGTGACTTCAGAATTTGATACAAATGAGCTCACATGCACCTGCCCATCACGTGAATTGGATGCCCCCAGCTCCCTTAGTTCTGAGATCTCAGGAGAGGGTGTCAAATTGATTCCCCACTCGAGCGCGTCGCATTCAGCTGATTACCATGACATATGGTAGCAAGCGTGTCAGCAAGTGTGATAGCATTTCAAGAAAGCTAATAATGTGCTTGTAATTATAAAAACGTTAACTGTTTGTGGGATGATCGCTGTATTAGTAAGATCACTGTCAATCAGCACCACAAAGTACTTTGGTGCAGTACGTCATCCCACGTATGTGGTATACCGAAAAAGCCAGAAGACCAGTACCTGGTTCCACGCTTGAAAATCCCAATTCTAGGCAGCGACCTGGTCTGAAATTAGGCGTAATCACAGCGCTACGGGATGGCAATTTGTAACCAATATATCTTAGCCTGGATGGGCTTTTGGAAGGCCTTTGCTTAACCGGTCAGCAGGCGGCCGTGTAAGACAGCATGACTCGTTTACCGGTTATACGGTGTTAGCCGCCGAGGGGTGTTCCGAGCTTTGACACAGCTTTGGCTTGGAGTAGCAAGCGTGTCAGATTAATCTGGTTTGTCAAGTCACTGAATTGTATTTTAAAGCTAAGTCTCTTGATTGAATTGTAAAGCTACAGGATTTCTCCCGGACAGATATGTGATGGAAGCGTCTGCTTTCGGAGTGCTGTCCTCGTCACACGCGATGTCATGATGTACAAACCTATAGGTACCATGTGGCTTATACCAGCCATGACGTATATACAAAACCAAACGAGGCCTACACGCTGGCTCTTTTGTACGCGATTTATTTCAACATTAGTGGGATCCGTTTGCCACCATTCCATTCAATGACGCAAGTTTCATGGTGTGGTGCTATGGTGTGTTCACAACTGGAACCGGCTGCACCGCTCGACCTCCCGGCGAACGCCGCCCGTGCCCTCCGCGAGGTCACGTGGCGATCCCCCCCCCCCCCCGACCTGAGGTGGCCTGGCCGCGCCTGTGCTGTCCGAGGCAGAACGCCTCTGCGAGTATTTGCACTGACCGTGCATCTGTCGGCCAACGACTGTGTACCCTGGGAATAGGTGCTACAGGCTGCGGTCTCAGATGAACCAGCGAACGGTGTTGGTCGGCGGGCATGTAAACATTCAGGCCTTATTGTATATACCATATACCGCAGCGACAGGCAGCCAGGCGCGGCGTGATCTCATGAAGCATTAGCCTCGGCGAAGAACGCATCACATTGGCATCAGCAGCCTTATTATGAGATGGTCCCCCCGCTTGTATGTTTCCTCAGCATCATTAGTAGCAATGGTACAAGCCAATTTAGAGTCTGGGCGGTGAAAAGCGACAACTTCTTTCTAACTCTGAGGTCAGTTTGTACCCAGTTTTTGTCTAACAGTTATTGTTTTGGCATGATGGCTGCATTTTATATTTCTCTGTTGCAGTATAAAAGGGATGAGATGGTGAAGGACTGGTCGGATTATTGATATCGCGGGTTTATGAAAATCAGCTTACTTTGTTCCTGGTTTCTTTTCGTTCACGTATTGCACCTATCTTCCATCTTAATGCAAGGAATGAATGAAGATGGGCCTCGATACATGGTTTTCTTTGTTTATCTTGACCTGTGATCGCCGATATCTCAAATATCTTTGTTACTACAGGCGATCTCAGAAGGTGCACGGGTGTGTGTCTCAGTTTGTGCGCTTGCGCTATTTTGCGACGTAGTTTCGTAAGAAGATTTGAAAAAATATGAAGGAAAGTTAACCGCTGTCAACTGAACACCACCCAAACACTTTTGTGTGTGCTTGTGGGCCTCATCCGATCAACTCAATTTGCCAAATATCGTATGATCCCATTTTATTTGTTACATGCAAGACGATAACAAATACAACACTTTCAACGTCTGTTATTGGGGAAGCCCGGTTTATACGTAGTCCTGGCACAATCTCGTTCGTATCGCATAATGTTAATGCATCCGGTTTGCATCGGATAATGTTAATGTGGTGTCCCAAAAAGAAACAAGGCCTGGATTCGCGATTTGCATTGGTCAGGGTACCTCAAACAAGGGGCGGCCCCTTTGCCGGTCACAGCTCACAGTGCCTAACAGTGGGTCCTGTGTCGGCAAGCGACCCTGAGGAGGCCAGGGCCCGAGTCCAAGGGTGGGGGCTGAAGAGACGCTGGAAAAAACCGAATGTCCCCCGGACTAAGGACCAAGGGCCTGACTGAAATACTGGAGGGCCAGAGGGGACCGAGGGGCAGTCTATAGGTCACGGACTCCGCCTGCAAGGCCATGACTTCAAATGTTAGTCAGCGAGCCTCTTTCTCAGATCAGAGATCCCTGGAACACTGCGAGCTCTGTTTCGGCCAACACCGCACAGTCAGCTCTGGGTCGGTCGGGGAGCCCTGAGGGCCAATTTACCAGATTTCCCAGACAGGGAGAAGGCCAGGGTCCACGATTTGCATTGGTCGGAGCCCATGCAACAATGAGAGTCCCTGTGTCGACCAGGCGCCCATATTGTCTAACAAGAGACCTTGTGTCGGTAAGAGGTCCCGAGTCGGTCAAGGAATGTGGCAGAACAGGGGCAGGGACGAAACCCCAAAAGCCGAAGGGCCTCTGGGGCTGGTCGGGGCCCAATGGCATTGGGAGATGTGAGAATTTGCGGTCATCGACAATGTGACAGCGGAGGGCTCTGCGTCGGTCAGGGCTCTCAGTACCGAACAGAGTGTCCTGCCCCCCATTTCAGCCAAGGCCCCACTAAGCCGAACCGTATTCTGTTCCAATCATTGGACCACCCGCGGCGATAAGGAACCTTGTTGCATCAATGATGGTTCCTGCGTCCATACGGGGCAAGCTGTCCCAGTCAAGAGTGCCTCCCGCGTCAGGGAGGGGACAATGTATCATGTGTTCCGCTAAGGGTCTCCGGATCGAGCAGGGAACCCGCCCCATGTCGCCAGAATGGCAGAAGGTAGACACCCCACGCTAGGACAAAATGACCCTTATGCCCTTGACCCGGAAGCATAATCTACCTCCTAGTGTTCTATTCACGGCACCTCTTGCCAGGAAAAAGTAAGGGGTCCTTTATGTGATCATTAGAGCAGATCAGAATGAGGTCAAAAATAAAAAAGGCTAACCCATGTTCTCTTGGAAACTTCATCCTTTTGACATCTTTTTGAAGAATAACCAGTGAAACAAATTACATAAAGAGCTGATGAAGCTGCGCGCTCGCAATCTTGGGAAGAAGAACGCTATGGCCGGGCTTACATTTACTGTGAAACCGCACGGCGTTAACCACTGCAGATAACACCAAGCGGCGAGTGCAGGGCACGCGAGAGCAATCGTCTAATAATGATGCCGAAAGTCTCTCCAAATCAATTCATAGATATGGATCATATATATATATATATATATATATATATATATATATATATATATATATATATATATATATATATATATATGTATGGGATATATTTTGCATTTCATTTTTGAGGTTGTCCTTTGAACAGAGAAACAGTCACAGCAACTTTCAAAATGGAAATTTTACCTTAGCTCTTTCAGTTCCAGCAACAGATCCCATGATCAGTTCGTGGCGCTCTAAACGCCAATCTGTTTCTATATCAATATACAAATCGTGTAGGTGCAATACATACCAGGACTTCTTTCTAAACGTACAAAATGTCGGCCTAAAGCGTGGGAAGGATTTTCTCCGTGCCATTTTCGTCCCTGCTTGAGCTGCTTCGGGGTGTCATCCGCAGGGCTGACGCTGCGAGGATTCGTCGGGGTTCTTCTCTTCCAGATTTGCGATCGGGCATGTTCGGAACGGATGCTGATCTGATGCTGGTGATGATGATGAGAGAGAACGGATGCTGATGATGAGATGCTGATGCAAGATCAGTATGCTGCATAGTTGTTTTATGGTATCAGCCTATATGATGTGATTTATCTTGATAATGTTATGCTGGCTGTTACTTTATTTTTATCAGTAATCGATTCGAACTGAAGGGTGAATGAACACTTCCAGGTGAACCTGGGTTGGCCATTGTCATAAAAAATGGCCTATATTGATTTACACTCTACGTTCATGGAGCTTCCAATATCTCTGTGGAATCAAACAAAGATCTGGCAAGATCTTTGAGTTCCATGTAGTTTTTTGGTTGGAGGAAGAGTCCATAGAACCAACGGAAATGAATAGCGCCGTTGGTTAATTCCATGTAGTCATTTTATACCCGCTTCTTTCAGTTTATTGTTTTCGAAATGGAAATATATTGCGCCTTTGCGTAACTACTGGCTCCTGTTCCAGTCAAAGGTAACAGAAGAAAACGAAAACATTCGTACCCCCAGGAAATCAAGCGGGCCATATCCGGTGATTGGGGGGGAGGGGGGCAGGGGTGGGGACCTCTCATTATCGGAGAGCCTTTTGTCAGTCCTTAACCTCCTCCCCCTCCCCCCTGCTTGTCAAGGCTCTGGCTGCGTTCCCGACTGGCGTTCCTGTGCTGCTGCGACCCGGTGCCGGTCAACAACACCATGACCTCGGCCGCGCAGCCGCGGAGCCATGAGCGCCAGGACGCCGGAACAAGCGCCGCCCTGCGTCCCGGTATGCGGGCTCATTTCCGAGCGGCCGCCTGGTACGCCGGCGAACCGGACCCGCCGTGAGCCGGGGCATCGCCGAGCCCGACACGTCCAGAGCCGAACCGGAGCCGCCGGCCTCGGGTGGAGCGCGCCGCGACAGAGGTGCACCCACGGACCCGGCGACACCGCCGTCTGGCGGCGGCGCCGCGAACCACCACCACCCGGGATGCGACGCGCCGCGCCCGATGGGCCGTCTGTAACCGAACCCGCCCGCCTCTTGGTATCCGGTGACGACGGAATGGCGCAACCGTACACCGCCAGCTGTTTAACTTCGGTCCCGTATAAATAGACGACTGCTACGGTTACGTTGTTTTGTAACCCACACCGCGGATCTCGTGAAAGGCAAGACCGACGAAACACGGATCGACTCGCCGGTAATATGTTACATTCGGTCGTGGCAGCTGGCGGTCAGGGGAGATGCCATGGCGCTCGCCGGCAGCATCGGCTATCACAAAGCATGTGGTTGGACTTGGTGATGCATTCTCAGTGGTTGCTGCTGGCTCCTCGGTTGGCAGGAGATGTGCTCCTCGGTCGCCAGGAGGTGCGCTCCTCGGTCGGCAGGAGATGCGCTCCTCGGTCGGCAGGAAGTGCGTTCCTCGATCGGCAGGAGGTGTGCTCCCCGGTCGGCAGAAGGTGCGCTCCTCAGTCTGCAGGATAAGCGCTCCTCAGTCGGTAGGAGGTGCGCTCCTCGGTCTGCAGGAAGTGCATTCCTCGGTCGGCAGGGGGTGTGCTCCCCGGTCAGCAAGAGGTGCGCTTTTTGGTCGGCAGGAAAAGCGCTCCTCGATCGATAGAAGGTACGCTTCTCGGTCTGCAGGAAGTGCGTTCCTCGGTCGGCAAAAGATGCGCTCCTCGGTCGGAAAGAGATGTGCCCCCCCCCCCCCTCCCCCCGTTCGGCAGGAGGTGCGCCCGTCGGTCGGCAGAAGATGCGCTCCTCGGTCGGCAGGAGATGCGCTCTTCAGTCAGCAGGAGATGCGCGGGCGAGTGATTGCTCTTTGGAAGTGGCAAGTAAACCTATCTCAGCGCCGGTTTATGATTGAGATTTCGTGGCCAGTCTGAAAAGTGATGCGCGCTTGACATCTCGACTGGCAGAGACGCGCTGTTCCAGTTCCAACAGCAGACTCAGGACAACAGACCGCTGCCTTCCCCGCCCACCATCAGCCGGGCCACCACTGACCGCCGCCTCCCCTGCCCACCATCAGCCGGGCCACCACTGACCGCCGCCTCCCCTGCCCACCATCAGCCGGGCTACCATTGACCGCTGCCTCCCCTGCCCACCATCAGCCGGTCCACCACTGACCGCTGCCTCCCCTGCCCACCATCGGCCGGGCCACCACTGACCGCCGCCTCCCCTGCCCACCATTAGCCGGGCCACCACTGACCGTTGCCTCCCCTGTCCACCATCAGCCGGGCCACCACTGACCGCCGCCTCCCCTGCCCACCACCAGCCGGGCCGCTACTGACCGCTGTCCTTGCCTATTCCAGGAGTTCGCCGAGACGGCGATGAAGGAGATGCTCAGCTGGTACGGGTACGAGCGGCGCGACTCGCCACCGCCGGGGCGGTACGAGCGGCGCGGCTCGCCGCCGCCGGGGGCCGGGGGCGCCGGCCGCCTCAGCCGGCCTTCCTCGCCCGTCACGGACGGCTCCATGTCACCGCGCGCCGTCTCGCCCGTCACGGCCGCCCTCGCCAACGGTGAGGGAGAGCAGGGGCCGGGCGGTGCCGAGAGTGGCCGGCGCCACCGGCGGCCCTCGTGTCGCCGGCTGGTAGGAGTGTCAATGCATGGTCCCGGTGCGGTGAAGTGAGTTGTATTAAAAGGGCACTGTTACGCACGAGGGGTCGAAATTTAACCGCGCAAGTTCATTGTTAGATGGGCGTGCCTGAATAGAAATGTAACGCATGTTTCCTGACACCTGGCCTTTAAAGTTTAACAATCGTATCTGGAAGAGCGACTGTCCGGGCTCTTCAAAATGCTTATGAAATGCACCCACGATCATCAGTATTTAAAATACATATTTATTTCACATCAATTTCAGCAACAACGCTTCAGCAGAATAACCATCTGTAGCCAACTTCGTTTCGAAATATCGCTGTACTGGGATGACGTTGGTAGTCATTATGCTGATTCAGATCGAAGGAAGCGCCAGTCCCACACTCTGGTACGTCGGTGTTTGACGCCTTATGAAGGTGCACCGCCGGAGACACAATGCTTCAGTGTGGTGAACTTGTAGATTTGCGGCGGCGAATGCCGCTGGGCCAACATGGGCGTCATGACCATAGGCGGATCCGGGGGGGGGGGGGGGGGGGAAGGGAGGGGACACGGGGCCATGGCCCCAACAAACTCTGGGAGTATGTTTTGGTCCCGAAAACATTTCCAGAACTTCATAAAAGTTTTGTCTGCTTACCGCTGTTTTGACTTTGATGGTGCGGTATCAAACATTTCTTTCCGTTCCGTATCATTTCGGTGCTTGAATGGTGTCCCTACTAGGTACTCGCGAGAGGCACCATGCACTGGACCTCGGATCCCACACCAGCCAGCTGGCGACGAACGGTTGCCCCCCCCCCCCCCCCTAAGAAAAAAACAACTCCAGGCTGGATCCGCCCCTGGTCGTGGCAGTGCCTTTTGGCAGAGGGTATGCGACAATAATTGCGCACAGCTTATGAAAAATGCCCTGAACTTAATTTGGTAGATGGAAATGCCTGGTGTAGCGTTATAAATACAGCGGTCCTGTTAAAAAAGACCACTGTCGCCCAGTTGTGTTGGTGGTGCCTGCAGCTATTCATCCAACTGGGCGCGCGAGGGAGGATGGCCGGTCGGTGCACGGGAGGTGGGCGGGGCCTGATGGCGATGACTGAGCGGCCTGATGATTTGAATTAGGTGTGTGGGGTCGAACGGAAATGCGCATTGTTTGCTGATTCTTTGCTGTGTACCATGCCAGTGCACATTTGGATGGAGTTGCATCTAAATTGGGGTGACTTCTGCGATCGGAATCTGTTATTCAAAACTAGCATATCGATTGTTAACGATCGTTTTTAAGGCTTTTGTGGTGCGTTACTGAAACTCTTGTAAATTGGGTAGACATTTAAAATGCTGATGGTCATGAGTCTAATCTGGAAACATGAAAAACGCTAGGACAACCACTATTTAAAATTGTATGCCTAGTTTAAGATTGCTGATCCGAATCATTCATTTCAGTTCTTTGGGGGGGGGGGGGGGGGGCTTGCAGGTCCCAGGGGCGTTCTACAGTACCATTGGTAGTATTATCATCAAACACTGCGCCATGTATGGCGTGGGTGCTTCCATTACAAGGCATAGTTTTTCGTTGCAGCTTTTCAGTTGTTATGCTCATCTGACTTGGCAAGGCATTGCAATGCGAACAGATTTTGCACATGTTGTCTGTCGCACATTGACGTCGTTTCCGACTTCGAGCTAAGAAAGCAACACGTTTGTAAATAATATTGGTCGGTGAGATATTTTAAATATAGCAGGTGCGTTGCAGACGCATTTTGTTCGCCGTGCCGCACCAGAGGGCCTTGAGTCAAGCGTACCTTTAGCGGCGGCAGGATTTTAAGCATAGCACTGTAAAATGTCAGCAATGGCGCAAGCACAATACCGATGAAGGATGTCCTTATGTGGATCCGCACCGACACCCTTCGCCAGACACGTGGCCGCGACACCGAGTCCCGTGTGGGCCCGCATGGGCATCCCCTGCCGGCTGCTACCCACATGACCAGGGGATGCTTGTGCGGTGCAGCATTGAGAGCAGACCCAGGCTGCTCCCTCCTTCTGCTGGCTCTCGGGTTTCACCAAATGGGTGGGAGCACGCCTCGCATCACGCACAGGAGTACCGGGTCGGCGCCTTCTCCGAAGCGCGGCCTCGGGGCGGCGCGTCCGGGACGCCGGGGGCGGCCCCGCCCACCTCCCGTGCACCGGCCGGCTATCGTCTTTCGCGCGCCCATTTGGAGCTCAGTGGGCGCGCGCCACCGGAGCCGGCCAGGTAGCGTCGCGCGCCGTCTGGCCGGCTCCCGTTACCCTCATTTGGCGCGGCGCGGCTCCCAGCGGACGTCCGAGCCGGCCGCGCGCCGTCACCCCTGCCACCGGTCGATGCGGCTGATTATTCCCGGCGGCCGCGCCTCGACCGCCACTGATCCCCGCCTGGGGACCGGCGCCGCCGGTTCGGAGCTCCCCCACGATCCCGAAACCGCCACGCCCTCACCGGCACACTGGACGCCGGCCTGAGCCCCCCCCCCCCCCGAGACACCCACACCCACACGGGCACCCGGACGCCGGTCCCGGGATTCCCCACACTCTCGGGATCTCCACACGCACATTCGCGCTCTGGCCGCCCCTGAGCTCCCCTACATTCCCGAGACACCCGCGCTCTGGCCACCGACCACGGGCTCCCACACACTACCGAGACACCCGCGCCCTCACCGGCACTCTGGATACTGGCTCCGACCTCCCTCGCACTCCCGAGACACCTGCATCCTGGTCACCGACCACGGGCTCCCACACACTCCCGAGACACCCACACCCTTCTCCCCCGACCACGGACTCCTACGCACTCCTGAGACACACGCACCCTAGTCGCCGGTCCCTGAGCCCCCACTCCCGAGACAGCCACACTTTGGCACCCTGGCAGCCGCGGCTTGTTTATGCCCTGCGCTGTGTTCGATTTTGGTGCATCGACTGGCTGGCGCCCTGACACGCCCGATCCCGAGGTTGACCGACGGACCCTGCCATACCGGCCGCTCCCTCGTCCCGGCGTCCGCAAGCCGGTCATACTCCGCGCGTCCCCGGCAGCGCCACCTGGCTTGTGTCCGTCACCGCATCTGTCCATTTCCACAGACGCCGGCTGCAAGAGGACGCCGGTGGTGTGCTCCTGGTGCAACAAACTCGGCGCCCAGCTCTACACTATGGGCTCGAAGGCGTTTTGTTCGGAGCCCTGCTTCAGCCAGTCCAGGTGGGTGGGAAATCCTACTCTGCAGCCCTCCGCGATGAGAGTGGGGTAGAAATGGTGTCGCAGCCACCTTCCAGTGGTGAGTGAGCATTCAATCGTGTTCTAAAGGGCGGAGTCTTCTTTTCCACGTGGACAGGGCAGTGATCGGAGGTCCTCTGTGAAAGAAAGGTGTACGTCAGGCCTTAATGTCATGCCACAATTGTACGCTGTCGTTAAGAAGCCCCCAGCTGGAAGAAAAGAACTCTGAGAGGAAGACTCAAAGCCATTAAGAGCAAATAGTGCTTCTGCCTGTAATACCCACAAAACGAAAATGTTCTTCGCGGCGGGTTACTCGGGCGAGACACTTACTAGGTATAGTGTGCAAGTACAATGTAATCACGGCTCCCCATCTCACCGATTGCTCCCTTTGCAGAGCGGCAAACTTTCGTAAGACGAAACTGTGCGACTGGTGCAAGAACATAAGAGATTCACTTAACATTGAGTACATAAATGGGGATCAACAGCTTCAATTCTGTAGGTGAGTTGGCAGTCCGCCCGCGTTCTGCTTGTGCATATAAACATGTCTGTGTGAGTTATTTCAGTGTTGTTTTGTAGTGTGCTGCCACATAAAAGTCCAAAGTGTCAAACCCAGTTTTGCTCGGAACATACAATGTGGGGAGAGGATGGGGTCTCTACTGCTGATAGAGCCATGAGGGTTGCATGGTCTTCGTTATTTTGCTCGAGGTGTACATAAATACGCGCGTTGAGGTACGTTAGCGCCAGCAGAACCGTAGAACTGGGAGAACGTACGCAGAGCTGGTGACTCCGGCAGTGACTGATAATAATCGACAGTGACTCCGCCGGGAAAGGCCTTCTCCGATCACGTGTTCGCAGAGGTTTACACTGGTTTTGCGATTCCGTGGACCGGTAGAGGTTTACACTACTTTTGTGATTCCGTAAACCGGTAGACCGGACGATAGGTCCACCCGGGCCACCAGCCACCAAACTTCGGCAATTGGCGTGCTTGCCCCCAATAACTGTCTTGTGGCTATGTCAATGACTGGGATCAGATGGGAATGAAGCCAGCCTGCTAACCGGTACGTGTCAAGAAACACGTCACGTCCAACTGATGCAGCGCCTTGTTCATTCACGCGTAGCGACCGTAGATGGGAGAAGATGGGATGGGACTACCGTCACGTTTGCTTTGACATTCATTGGAGAACGAAATTCGCATCCTATGAATCCAAGTATCGGTTTACATAGCACACAATTTCCACTTTCGCAACATGCCCTCAGGCATCGTCACGTGGCAGTACATTCTTTTCTAGCACACTGCCTGTGGTTTCAGTGAAAGCTGCCTGAACGCGTACAAGATGAACATCTTCTGCAAGGAGACGGAGGCGCACATCCAGATGCTGCCGCAGCTGCGGGAGCTGGTGTCACGCTCCTCCAAGGACTCTCTCATCACCCCCGACATGTGGCTGCGGGACCGGCCGCTGGCAGGCGGCGTCACCACCGCCGGCGAGGTGGCGCCACTGTCGGCCGCCGAGAGCGGCGGCGCCGCGCCGGTCGACCGGCGCCGGCTGCGGCGGTCGCGGCCCGACACGCAGCGGGCGCCCGTGCGTGGCGTACGCGCCCGCAGCCACACGATGCCGGTGCTGGAGCTGCGCGAGCGGGCCCGCCGGCGGCCGTCAGCGCCGGCCCGTCCGCCACCGCCGCCGCCGGGTGCCGGTGCCGGTGCTGCGGCCGCCGCCGTAGGCCCGGCCGGTCCGAAGCCGGCGACGGCGGCGGCGGCGGCGGGGCTGCCCCACGCGCCGCCGCCGCCGCCGCCGCCGCCCGCCTGGCAGCGCTACCACTTGCTGCGACCGCAGGGGGGCGCGCCGCCGCCACCGCCTCCGCCACCGCCGCCGCCGGCGCTGCCGTTCGGTCTGCCGCCGGTGACGGTGCTGCTGCCGGTGCCGGTGGCCGTGCCGGTGCCGCTGCCGCTGCCTGTCCCCGTACCGGAGGACGTGTGCCGGGAGCTGCTGGCGCGCTTTCAGCGTCGCGAGCCGCCGCCACCGCCGCCGGCTACCGCGCCCGCCGACTGTCCGATCCTGAAGCGGGAGCTGGAGAAGGACTCGGCCTCCAGCTCGGACGCCGAAGGCCTCGATCTGACCGTGCGGAAACGAAAAACGGACCACCCAAGGAAAATCAAAATGGAGGAGGATGACTTTGACTGATCTAGTGAGGGGAAATTCTTGTAGAATATGAAGATTTTAAGTACATGTTCTGAAGATGTGTTGTGGTGCTATTAACGTTTTGTCAATATATCTTATCAGCCCAGATGTCATGATTGGTTCTCATTCACTCGCAGCAGAAAATCGTTTGCCCAACGAAAGAGGTGGCTCAAGCAAGTGACATGCTGTCCCTTAAAGAGTAAAGGACAACAACAAACGGGCGAACAACCAGGTCTAAAATATTTGCGAATCCTTGCAGTTCATGTCGCTCCATGCCAGCTGAGGAGCATGCACACTGCGGACTTCCGAGCCACGCACAATCCGTGTAACAAGATATCACGGAACATGAGTGGGAATGCGCGTGATTGGCATTTCGGCGTTGCTTATTAGAAGACTTACCATCACGTATTATCTGGTTTCCGTCTTGGAGATAATGCGCGCATAACGCCGCGTAATAGTCGTCGGATCGCAGGAGGCTAGAATGCGCTAGCACAAAAAAGGATGTGCGGCTGGTGAAAGCCCAATCGGTTACACGTGTTGCCTACCCGAGTACGCCAGACCCCCCCCCCCCCCCTCCCCCCCATGCAGTCGTTATACGCTACGCCGCAGTTCGATAACGACCGTATGACGCTCCATCAGGTCATCGATGCGAGTTCTGTCCTGCGTTTTCAACGCATATTCGAGCTCCAAGGTTGTTATGTTGGTGCTAGACAAAATGAAGTTGTGGATAGTTTGCGGGAAGGCATTGCTCCATCACGCGCAGTTCTGTGCCCACTAGGGCATAAACATCGGTGTTCGGTGACATCCTGATCCTACGCCCTCTGCTCTTTTGGCAGGACACTGATGGTTATCTACGCACAGTACTGCGGCACTCGTGCTGAATCTGTTGTAATCTTAAATGTTCTTAAGTTTTAACGATCGTTGCTCGCAAAGGACCAGCGCCCCTTGAATAACTGCGTTTCACGTGCTGAAACATTCAATAGACAGTAAGGTTCCATGTTCGTTGCTAAAACATGTGCTGATTCACTTGATTTATTTTGTCGAAGATAAGCCATATTCACACAATGTTATGAGAAGGCAGCGGGAAGATCATGCAGACAAGCGCGCCCTCTGCGGCTCGGAAGGCGCTTCACACAACGTTAATCAACAGAATGCGGTGAAGACGTTAGTCACTGGCAGTTTTCCATGGCCCGAAGGGCGCGGCGCGGCCGGCCGACCACCTCTGCCTTCTGGCTGCGGCGAGGGCCGCGTCGCGCAGCCGGCGACGGCTCGCCGCGCCGGCCGGTGTCCGGCGGCGTGCCGCCCTCCGAGTCGCTGTCCAGCAGGACGCGCAAGCGGCGCCGCCGCGGCGGCTGCGCGCTGGCTGGCTCGCCAGGCGCCGGCGCCGCGACAGCAGCGGCGGGCGCGGCGGCTGACCGCGTGCTCCGTCCGTCGCCGGTGGGCTCCTTCATCTCCGCGGGCTGGACGTCGGCCGGCTGGCGGGCGGTCGCGGCCCTGCCGGCGCGGCCGCGGCCGCTGCGGCCCGTCTCCGCCGGCCGCTGTGCACGGTCGCCCTCAGCCAGCTCGACCGCGGCGTCCAGCTCTGGCTGGCCGTCGTCGACGGCCAGGCGCGTCCGCCGCCGGGTGGCGCGCACCTGAAGCGGCGCGGCGGCCAGCTCGGAGG
The DNA here is from genome assembly GCF_011947565.3 of Pollicipes pollicipes. NCBI lineage: Eukaryota > Metazoa > Arthropoda > Thecostraca > Pollicipedomorpha > Pollicipedidae > Pollicipes > Pollicipes pollicipes. The sequence goes on from NW_023596576.1 coordinate 36,781,803, forward strand.
GGCCACCGGCCGCCGCCACTGCCGATATCTCGTCGGTCGTCGGGGCATCCGGCGCTACCTGGCGTCCTTTGCGGGTCACGCGAGGTGCATTCTTGGACTTGGGGACCTGTTCGCCAGAACTTTCCAATCTTCCGGTTTCCCCGGAGACGGCAATATCCTTTGCCTCGGCCTGCTCCTCACAACTGGTGATCGGGGTAGTCTCGGATTCAGCCTCCACGTCAGCTTCGATGCCAGGCTTTGCGCGGCGCCTCCTCCCGGCAAGCCCTGGGCCATCGCCGGGCAATGCCTGCGGCGGCTGACAGCGGGCGGAGTCCGGATGCTTCGGCGGACACACACCTTCCACAGAACTGTCCCCAGCCACCTCGTCAGCGGCCGGCTTAGCCTTCCTGCTCCGGCCGCGACGCTTCTTTGGGGCTTCCTGCGCGGGAGGCGGCGTCGCCCGCTCGGACGACGCGCTCTCCTCGTCACCGTGTCCCGGTGGCACCATGCCTGCGACCGGCTTGGCCTTGGATCGGCCACGCCTTTTTCCCGGTATCTCGTTCTCAGCAGGCAGTTCCGGCGCTGGCAGCTCGATCAGTGCGACGCCAGCGTCCTCCTCGGCGACTGGCGTGGCTCTAGTGGTTCGGCGGCGTCGTTTCTCTGGCAGCTCGGTCGGTGGGACGCCAGCGCCCTCCTCGGCGACTGGCTTGGCTCTAGTGGTTCGGCGGCGTCGTTTCTCTGGCAGCTCGGTCAGTGGGACGCCAGCGTCCTCCTCGGCGACTGGCTTGGCTCTAGTGGTTCGGCCGCGTCGTTTCTCTGGCAGCTCTTTCTCAACAAGCACCTCTGGCTCGGACCCTGACCTCAGCCTTGTCTGACTGGCGGCATCCTCCTCAGCCTCAGGCTTGGACTTCTCCGCTCTGCCAGGCCGCTTCTCCGTCTCCTCCTCGATTGGCAGTGCCGGTGTCGGCATCTCGGGCGAGGTAATGTTAGCATCATCGTCAGCGATCGGTTTGGGCTTCTTGGCTCGGTTACGTCGCTTCAATGGCACGTCCGGCTCAGGAGGCACTGACAGTGCTGGCTGTCCCGACGAAGGAGCTTCATTTTCAACCGGTTTGTTCTTCTTGGGTTGGCCCCGCCGCTTCTTTGGTACCTGCTCCTCCGGAATCTCCGCCGGCTCTGGCATCTCAGACGAGGGACAGGCAGCGTTCTCTTCGTTGGCCTGCTTGGCCCGACTACGCCGCTTCTGCAGCACCTCCTTCTCTGGAGGCACCGCCAGTGCCGCATGCACGTCCGCAGCATCCGTCTTGAGGTCTGCCGCGGACGTGGCCGGCTCCGACAGACCCTCAGCCGGAGTGCAGACCTCAGTGTTATCAGCCGGCGCGAGGACTTCGAGCTGCCCCTCCCGCATAACCTGGGTCTCAGACGGCGTGGCCGCCGCGATCCCGGCCACCGAGTCCCGCTTCGCGCCGCTCTGAGCCGGCGTGACCTCAAACGTGCCTCTGCGTGCGTCTCGGTTAGTTTCCACGTTTCCATCCACGCTTTTCACCTCTGATGCGGCGCGCATCTCGGCCAGCTCAAACGGCTCGACGTTCTCCTTGTGCGCCGACTCCTCCTCGAATGCGTCGGCCGGCTCTCCGGCGGCGGACGTCTGCGCGGCCGGGGACGGGGCCGCCGGCCGCTCGGCGCTGAACGTCAGGTCCAGTCGGCCGGCCGCCGCGACCGCCGGCGCCGCCGCCTGGCGCTCCGGCGCCGCGTCGTCCGCCGGGAAGCGCACGTTCAGTCGGTCCTCGATGTACTGGCCGAGCGCCTGCTCAACCGTCACGGCGGCGGGGATGAGCGAGCGGCGGCGCGGCGTGCCGCCGTTGGAGCCGGCTGTCGGCTCCGGCGACTCGTCCACGCTGCGGCGCACTGGCGCCACCTCGCTTAGCACGTAGCTCAGATTACCGCTACCCGACAGTCGCTTGTTGGCCACCACCAGCTGTGAGAGCAGCCGATGGACGGGCTTGTCGGCCGGTGAGCCGGCGTGGGCCGGCTCGGCGGCCGGCGCGGGCGGCGCGGCCGGCGCGGCCGGCGAGCGGCCTTTCCTGCAGCTGGGGGTGCGCGCCAGCTGCCGCCCGGTCGGGATGACGTTGGGCCGCTGCGGCACCGGGATCCGACTGCGGCCGGCCCGCGTCGGCGACGCGGAGCTGAACACGCCGTGCGCTGCCGGGGCGCGAGGCAGCGGCTTGGCAAATCTGCCGAGGGAACGGACGGGCGTCAGGGGCCGACTCACGGCCCCTGTTACACGACTTCAGAGGCGGCAACGTGGCCAAACACGCCCCTGGACACCGAGAACAATCCTTCAACACGCATCATGAACTGTACACGGCACACATGGCAACTGAAACATGCAATGCTAACGAACTTAACAATGCTCTCATCAGTCGATGAAACCTTGAAGTGAACATGTAGGATGCAGCCTACGTGGGCGGCGGGAGACAACTGACGATGTCGCGGACCGCGCGGGGCCGGCCGGCACTGTCACATTAGCAGTCATATATCAAACATAGGCCCAAGACGCACCAAAATATACACCACGGTACTCCAATAAACACAAGAACACGCCTGTTTCGATTTCGTGTTTACGCTACAAATTAATGTGACATATGCGTGTCAGGTACTTCTTGCTTAGTGTGGGCCATGGTTGTGCGGCTTGTACGCGGAAAGCTTCGTGGATTCATTCCTTTTAGCATGAAAACCGGAGCACAAATCTTATCAGGGTTGAATTCCCTGACTCAGTGTTTAAGTTTCAACGCTGGCTGTCACCTCAGCTGTCATTGGTAGGTCTTTAATCACAAAAGATGCAAATCAAAACACTGTAAACTGCCTGCCAGCTTGCAAAGGCTCACTGTCCATGGAGAATGGCCATTAACCAAACCAAACAACTGACATTATTATTTTGACATATTTTTTGTTATTTATTATTATTATATATATATATATATATATATATATATATATATATATATATATATATATTATTTTTGTTGTCGTCATTATTTTTACATAAGGTATCGTTGCGAGCCACGCACATCATTTTCCAAGTCCGCACAGCCGGGCGTGCGACGAGCAATCCCGATCCTCTGGCGCCGCACGCGCAGCCACGCGGGCGGCCCCCGATTCAGCAGACGCCCGGTGCCGGTCCGTGGCAGGCTCAGGTCTGGACCGCGCAGGCGGCCACCTTACCCGACGGCCTCCTGGGAGGCGTGCGACAGGGTCGAGCAGACGGAGGCGTCGGCGAGGTCCGCGCCGTGCGCCGCCTCGCCGCCCCGCTGCCAGCGGTCTCGCTCCGCGTCACGCCTCGCCGCCAGGATCTGCTGCTGCTTCAGCACCTGCCGCCGCACACGCACCGCCGTCACCGCCGAGAGTCACGGCCGCGGCGCGTCACGCCACCCGTCACACGTCACAGGGCCGACAGACGACCGCGACAGCTGCCGCCGGGTCGGACGGCTCACCTTGCGCAGGCGCTGGTACAGGCCGTGGCTGCCGTGCCTCTGCTCCAGCTGGCCGACGAAGGCGGACCAGATCCGCGGCAGCCGGCGCCGGTCCGTCACGTCGGCCGCGGTCGGACACAGGTGACCGATACCGACCAGGTTCAGACGCCTGCCGGCAAACACATCAAACACATTGTCAAACACATCACACCTGTCATATTTGAAGCTTGCACCCTTTTACTTGCTAGTTGCCAATTAGGTGCCCTTTCTGCTTTTTACTGAATGCATGGAAATGGAGCAATAGTGTATAAACAGCAGGCACTTGCACAATATTTGACAAAAACCCAAGCAGTTGAAATCCCCCAAATCAGTTAACTGTGGAAGACACTGTGTCTGTCACAACACACCTATATGGGACAATTTTTGACAACACTTCAGCTGTTGAGACCATTTCACACCGGGGAGAAGTGTGAACAATGCAAATGCACCCATGCAATTACTGATCACATAACTGCCACAGGACAAAACTTTGGATGCAGTGAAGTACTAAACACATGGTGCCTTGGTTGACATGCCTAGTCTCGCTACCATCAGGCTTGTTATCAAATTCCATATTTGGTTTGATCAAATCTAGGTGTTGCAGGAAATATGCACCCAGAATAATGCCTATCATCCATAACATTTTAAGCTCAACACAGGAAACTTCATTATTTCCTTGATGCTTCTATAGTAAAAACACAATGCGCCCCAATTCAAACTTTTCAGACCGAGTCAAGCTCCATCTGCAAATTTAAAGCATTATGGAAATACTCAACTACCTACCAACCAACCCGAAGTCCACAATACTCTGGACAACCCAAACAAATCAAGCACATCGACGCTAATCTTATTCTGATAGATAAACAAACCTTTGGATTTGCTTGCATGAAATACCCGTTGCTTCAAAATCCCATGCTTCATCATACAGAAGGCACAGACGTGAGTATACTTTCATAACAAGATCTTCGTCATTCGATAGAGGAAAGCCGACTTTGATACCAACGATATCTGTCAACTTTGAGCCCAACTCTTCGAGCACCGCCATCTTCACACAAAGACGACAGTTTACTGCAGCGCAGCACAATGTTTAAAATACCACGACAACGTGCAACACCCTATACCTCGGAACACCTGAACCAGAGGACACAGCCCGATCGCCACCGCCGGCCCGCCTGGCGTTCACGTTTAAAACAACTCTGCGAGTTCAAACCTCGCGGTCAACGAATGCGGCGCATTCAAGGCCCAAAAATATTGATGGTAATTTATTATATACTAAAAAAGTCTTTTTGGTACTAAATTACTTGTGCTTTCGTATTATATATGTGCTTCCTTATACTGCTTTTACGCAATCTGAAATTACGTCCATTTCACCTTCAGTTCTGGCTATTTAATAGCTTTTTTGTGTCAAGATGCTGAATTGTAGTAGTCACAGTGTGGAAAGGAATGTAGAAAGGAAGCCCACTGTGGAAAGGAGGCTACTTAGTGAAGTCTCTGAGCGGCTTTGTTCCGCGCTTTGCTCTGGGTTGTATGCCTCCAGTTTGTTCTCTGTTACATGATTCTGCGTTTGCTGTGTGGCATTGAAGCGTGTTGTCTGCAAACAAGAATATGGCATTAAATGCATTTCTAGGACAGGCTAAAAACATTTATACAAATCTTCAAGGAATTTTGGCCCCAGATTTGTTATACAGACAGAATGCTACAGGTTCAAGGTTTTCTTGGTGTAGCTCATTTGGTTCTAAAACCATTGACCTATACAAGTCTGTTGCAGGTCAATGTGTAAAACATGTGGTCCACCCAACTGCATTCAAAGATTATGCGTGCTCCAGCTTGTGCCCCGTCAAAGTGTTATGCAAACAATGCACAGGTCGAACTGCAAGTGAGAAAATGGTTGCGCAGCGCGGCGTGCCGTGCTCCTGGGAGCCGGAAGAAGCCACAGGGGCAAGCAGAGCGCTGATGCGGCGTCACCCCACTTTCTTCTCCGTGGATGTGCAAGATAGCCTTTTGTACGTGGTGGAGGCATATGTATGTATGGCTTAAGTGTTGGAATACAAAATATGGCTAATTTGCTATCTTTGGAGCAATGTTAGCGTGTTCGAGTCGCCAACCTTGAAAGCGACATTGTGAGACCACCCTGAACACCTCTTCTGTCTCAGAGACATTGGTTGAAATTGTAGCGTGGAAACAGGTTTGCTGTAATGGAGGACGAGGAACATCGGCTGGACAGCGGGCGAACATCGACTGGAAAGTAAGGCGCGTCAGCTGGAGGGCTAATGAACGTCGGCTGAAAAGCGGGCGAACGTTGGCTGGAGAGCGGGGTTACGTCGGCTGGAGAACTGGTGAACTTAAGCTGGAGAGCGAGTGAGCTTCAGCTGGAGAGCGAGTGAATTTCAGTTGGAGAGCGAGTGAACTTCGGCTGGAGAGCGGGGTACGTCGAATGGAGAGCGAGGGTACGTCGGCTGGAGAGCTGATGCCCTTCAGCTAGAAAGCGAGTGAACGTCGGCTAGACAGCGGGCGAACGTCGGGTTGGCAGTGGGCCAACGTCAGCTTGACCTGCAATGTCGGCTGGACGTCGTCTGGATGTCAGATTCGTGAACATCGGCCAGGCCAGGGTCGACATGTTTGTTGGGTATCCTGCAGCCATGCCTCATATGGCGCCAGCAAGGGAATTTGCATCACATACATGAAGGATCCTTAGGTACTGAGGATGATGAACATCTTCGTATCCATGTGAAGTTTAGTTCAAATTTATTCCGATTTCAATACTATCTCTCTTTGTTTTTTTAAAATCTGTTCAATGATTTTGATCCCCATGTTCCTTCTTTGCCAAGGCCCTTCCCCAAGGCTTTGGATGAGCGACTGCTCCGATGATGGAAAATTATACACCCTTGCTCTATATAGTGAGTGAAATAGTACAATGTAAGCACAAATACGAAGTGGGAACCCGGGTGTGCCGCCCATTGTCACTTGTATAAAACATACTAGGCTCGACTTCGATAAATGCTTAACAATCTCATGCCAACCCCATTGAATGATAGAAGCATAACTTAAATTTCAATAAATCACTGATGAATCGTTAGAATACAGAATAACAAGGTTTTATGATGTCGTCCAGAAGTCTAAAAATACTACTTGACAGCGCACTTTATACAATTCTGATAGTCCGGAGACAAAATAAACCCGGCCCTGTACTGTCACGTTCAACACACAATGATCCGTACAATGTTCCGGTCAGCGGGACTGTGCAGATTGTAGGAGATTGAAATGATTATTAGTAAACATTTCACCAGTTGGTTGAACTTTTAACTATGGCGCTGGGTCCTGTTCCAATCGCTGAGCAAGTTCTGCCATTTGCATGCATACTCACATGCTATGATTGTAGGCAAACATTTTTGTGTTATAGTTGCATTACATTTGTACTTATCCCTGAATACAAATTTAAGGTGTGTGTCATTTCACTGTTTGCAGACATCATGAAGATGCATTCAAGAGCTTTCTGCCTGATGCGTTTGCCACAGACAAGTACTATATTGAGTCACCTTCATCAGGGTTCCTTTGCCAGGTCATCTGCTCATTACCTGAGTACATCAAATGACCAAGGTACTACACCATGCTTATGTATGACTATTTCTTGCATAGTGTCCCCTGTTTTGGTTGGCCAGGATTCTTTTTGGCTGTTCTCAGCTTGGTGACATTTTTCACCACAGAGTGTGGAAAATTTGTATCTGCCCCCTGGGCCTGCCAGCACAGGTGTGGCAGGGTAAACAAGCAGCCTTTTGCAGACATAAATATGCTCAACTGAAAAACACCACACCATCACACTAAGTGATGTGCTAATACATGCTCTGCATATTAGCTTTATTTTTGGGGTCAGGCTGGTATACTGTGTTAGCTGGGAATCAAACATCCATTATGCTTTGTTACAATATGTTGAAGCATTTTTCAGAGCTCAGCTTATTAGGCCTGAAATTGGTGCTTGCTGGCCAAATTGGTAGAAACCACACAATATCTGATTTTGTCTTGTTTGGAATAGTTTATTTCAGGGCTTATGCTCCACTAAAGGTGCAGTGGATAGTAGAACAACCTAGTTAAGCTTGAATTATTCTCAGATTTGCTATCTACTCAGATGGTTGTAGTTAACTCCTTTTTTGTCATTGCATGTCTGACTGTATCATATTTACAATTTGTTATTTTTAAAGGCAACCTTTAAATGCATCATCAGCAACAAGTTTAACTTCATCAAATGTTACACAGGAAGTGTTTTGTGATGCTCTCACTCACTGGCTATAATGAGCATGGCAGCTTGGGCTTCTCTGTTACATTGTGCTAATGGCCTGCTTGTATTTATTGGCTCTGTTTGTCCATGTCTCCTGAAAACACACATGCTCTTCACACATGCACCATTTCCCAGATGTTGGTAGGGCATACAACCCATCATATGTGGAGAGCAAGTGGCAGGACCGGTGGGATACACACAGCCCTGGTAACAGTCCATCAGGGAAGTCCGGGCGCTTTTCAATGGTACTGCCGCCACCCAACATCACCGGTCAGCTCCACCTGGGCCATGCACTGACGCTGGCAGTGCAGGATGCCCTCTGCCGCTGGTGAGCTGGTGGGGCAGCCATGGACTGGTGTGTGGGATTTGTCCAGACCACAGGATGAATTTGCTCATGTACCCATGTGCTGCTTTCATTTTTTAAATTATTGTAGAGCTTGGACGTCACACGTTGGGCTTTCCCCGCCAGCTGTAGCCGAGGTGGCACTTACGTCTAGCCAATTGTCTGTAAGCTTTGGTTAACCCTGGAAATGGTTATGTTGTTCATCCATCCGGGCGTGCAATCTGTGTGCCACCAGTCCGCTTGACGCTGACGACGCTTCGGCAGGCGGCGTATGCGCGGAGACGAGGTGGTCTGGGTGCCCGGCACCGACCACGCCGGCATCGCCACTCAGGTGATCGTGGAGAAGGCGCTGTGGGCCGAGCAGCGCAGAACGCGCCTCCACCTTGGACGCCGCGAGTGAGCTGGGTAGCTGCCGGCCAGATGCAGCCTGCTGTGCCTGAGCGATGGTGGTGTGCGCCGGTGCTCTGCACATATAGTCTGGCTTTGTTTACACACTAATTGAGGATGTACAAGCATTAAAGTCTGTACATGTGATTTGTGCATAGTTAATTTCTTTACAACTTGTGCTCCTCAAAAGCTTCCATCAAATAAACATTGCTTCCCAGCTTGGGATCTTAACCTCAACCTAATCTAACCTTTATATTTTATGATGTATTCTTTGCTATTAGTGTGAGGGCTTTGGAGGTCCCTCCTTTAAACCATGTAAATATTTGCTCGCCTCACATTCTTTGACCAGCTCTGCATATAAGTAATTATTGTTGCCACATGGGGCATGTTTGACAGGTTTCTAAAGCGAATCTGGAAATGGAGATCAGACCGATCAGACCAGATCTACCGCCAGATGAAGGCCTTGGGCGTCACCCTGGACTGGGACAAGGCTGTCTTCACTATGGATCCAGTGAGTGCAAACAGCAAAGTGCAAATGGGGACACCCTTGATTGGCTTCATATACAGGGTGTTTCAGTTGACATGTTAAGTTTAGAAGTATTGTGCTATGTACAAAACAAATTAATGAAAGTATATTTTTATATTACAGATGCTTGCGCCTTTTAATGTTTTGGTTTGTATGGTCATTGTTCATCTGCTTCGCGAAATGTCTTCATCACAATCTCCTGAATATCAATACTTCTCAAAATTCCAGAGTGACCTGCTCCTGCCAGCATCTTGCATATGGCGTGTTCAGCCGCTGAGTGTTGGGACAGAGGCCTGCATCTCTGGTTTACAGAGGACAATGATTGTGTGGTAGACACCAAACCAAATGCCTGGGAATTTTTCAAAATGCCAGATAGTGCTTGGTTAGCCTGCCAGTGTTGCACTATCTGGTGTCATTGGTGTGGTGTACAAATTCATCCGAGCTCGCTTTTCTTGTACACAAGTGCAGACAGTAATATCCTGTAACCAGTAATGAACTGGCCTGTGCCAGCCACCAGTACCTTTCATGGACTCATTGTTGAATTTTCTCTCGGCAGCAGCATCCTCTAAAGTGTGCAGTTTGATCTGCAATTTGCACTTTGGCGAATGCATTATTACTGTGAGACATTATAATCCACCTGTTCAGTGATTGCATGCCTTATCATTTCAGGACATGTCCGAGGCCGTGACTGAGGCATTCATACGCTTATTTGATGCGGGTCTGGTGTACAGAGCTCAGACGCTGGTCAACTGGTCCTGCTACCTACAGTCAGCCGTGTCAGATATCGAGGTCGAACACCAGCCGGTAGATGGCACAATGGTCGACTTCGCGTATTGCTGGGATGAAGGTGAGTGATGTAACGGTTTTGAGGGTTTGCTGTCTGTCATTTTTAGTGCATAAATGAGATGCCATGTGTTCAGCGCATGGTCATCTGATGAAACAATGAGTAAATTGCTAAGTAGACAAGTACCTGCATGCATGAAGAGCAAGGTTTGCATTAGTGTCAGCTCATTCTGTGACATTATGCACCTTTTGAGCCAAGTGGTGGCTGTCACCCACGTGCAGATTACTGTCGTTGTGCTTTTATTCCCTCGTGCCTGGACGTTGGTCCCAGACCTCATTTCCTTTAGTGCACAAAACCCCCTAATGCACCAAGGCATATGCTGTCTTTTGGAACAATGGGGCACATGACTAGATTAGTATGGATGACAGTGGTACTGCGCATGCAGTCTTCAGTTGCAGCATGCCACACCTTATCCTCCCGCACTCTCCCTCGCCTTTTGCCGTCCTGCTGTCGTGCGCTGTCTCCGAGCGCTCTTCCCTCATGCGGTGCACCGCGCCGGCGGTCGCTCAGCCCCCCTCCCCCCTTCCTGCGCCCGCAGATCCGTCCGAGGAGATCGTGGTATCGACGACGCGGCCGGAGACGATGCTGGGCGACGCGGCGGTGGCAGTGAGCCCCTGTGACGACCGCTGGCGGCACTGGGTGGGCCGCCGCGTGACGCATCCCCTGCGGCCCGGCCGGCCGGCCCTACCCGTGGTGGCCGACGGCGTGGTCGATCCGCACTTCGGCACTGGTGAGAGCTGCCCCGCCTACCGCCCCCCCCCCCCCCTACCAGGAGTGGTGATGGGTCTATCGAGTGGCTCTGGGTGCTGAAGGCCGCTCGGGGGAGGGGGCGGGGGGGGGGGGGGGTGGGAGAGGGGTCAGCGACTCACGGTACACGGAAGGGCTGCGGGGCTTTTCACTACTCGCGTTTGATGCAAAACACCACGGTGATTAGATATATGATAGATTAGTGATAAGTAGTGATAATGGTAGCTGCCTTGTGTCAAGGAAAATGGCCTATTATGGGTGGCTGTTTTCCTGGGCTCGGTGGAACTGTCATGATTTTGCAGGCCTACGGGCGTCAATACGGGCCGCAATTTGGTATTGTATTTGGGAACACCTGGCTCGTGTCTAGAATCAGTCTCTGAACAGCAACTTAGTATTGGCTCCGATCTCAACGCTGCTGATATATACGCTGGACGAACCTATTTTTTCAAGAAGGCAGCATGTAAAGGAGCACATTCGGCTTGTCGGAAAGGTGTTCAATAGTAAAAAGATAGTACTGCAGGAGCTCGCTGCCGCGGCATGCTGCCAATATGACGCCGGCGCGCTACATCTGGCCTGCCGTGACGAAGTAAACGTTTGGTGTACTCTACATGGAAATAACTTTCCTGCCCAGGAGCTGTGAAAATAACGCCGGCTCATGACTTCAATGATTTTGACGTGGGGAAGCGGCACAACTTGGAAATGTTGACAATTCTGTCCGAGGATGGAAGGATCAACGAAAACGGAGGTCAATTTCAGGTACAAGTTTTCGTTATGGTTTATTCAACTAGAAATAATCCCTCTGAATATTGGCAGTCTTGTAATGCTTGTTGCGGTGCAGTGTAGAGTAGTCGCTGAATGATGGGGCCCATTTATGGATGGTTTTGTTTTACTTGGTTCCCCATACCTTCATACGAAGGAAGGGGTATTAGTAGTAGTGTGTGTGTGTGTGTGTGTGTGTGTGTGTGTGTGTGTGTGTGTGTGTGTGTGTGTGTGTGTGTGTGTGTGTGTGTGTGTGTGTGTGTGTGTGTGTTTGTGTGTGTGTGTGTGGTGTGTGTGTGTGTGTGTGTGTGTGTGTTGTGCGTGCGTGCGTGCGTGCCGTGCGTGCGTGCGTGCGTGCGTGTGGGTGTGGGCGCGCGCGCGCGCGCGCGTGCGTGCGTGCGTGCGTGCGTGCGTGCGTGCGTGCGTGCGCGTGCGTGCCTGCGTGCGTGCGTGCGTGCGTGCGTGCGTCTCATTGGGTGCAATACTTGAACGTTTCAAGTACCTTTCAGACATATTTGAAATGTTCCGGCCGTGTGCCTCACGCCTCAAATACCTTTCAGACATATTTGAAATGCTCCGGCTACATGCCTCACGTGTTCTTGCGCGAAGACACGCGCTGTTTGAAACGAGTGCCAGCACCGTCTTTCATGTATCTTTCGTACACCAGTCATGCGGCATCCATCGTGCTATGTGTTTCGTCGCGTGCTGGAGCCAGCAGCGGTGTCTGACGTCACGCTCCGGGCCCTCCCGCAGGGCCTTAGCCGTGTCGAGGCCCGGCTGGCCGTGGTCGAGGCCCTCAAGGAGCTCGGCCTATTCCGCGGCGAGCGGCCGCATCAGGTGGCCGTGCCCGTCTGCTCCCGCACCGGTGACGTCATCGAGCCCATGGTGAAACACCAGTGGTGAGCACCGGCGGGGAAAATAACGGAACCTTGAAAATTGTCATGATAGAATTGTTTCTGAACCAGGTAAACTGGAACAGCAGGATTTGTTCCTGAACCGGGTGAAATGACAGCAGAATACACAGGGTAGCCACGCATTGCAGGAAAATGTGGCATGCAGCCCACGCGACATTTACTAAGCCGGTGATCGCGAGATGTCAAACGCCCGACACAGTCCGCTCTCACCGTCACTTCACCTGGGCTGCAGGTTCGTCCGCTGCGACCAGATGGCAGCAGCGGCGCTGGAGGCTGTGGAGGCCGGGGAGCTGGTGATCGATCCTCCGGCGCTGGCGGCCACCTGGCGAAAGTGGCTGGGCGGCTGCAGGTGCGCCAGCGCCGCCTGACGCCGACACGCTCAGGGCGGGGGGAGGGGGAGGGGTCGGTGTCCGTGTGTGACGATGCGTTGGGTGGGGAGCTCGCCAGGTTCGGCGTATGAAGTGAAGATGGCGTACAATTACACTGAGGCATGTGTTAATGCCTGGGATGCGTCAAGGGGATAACATGGCACGACAGCTGATCACATTAAGGGAAAAATACAGTAACATCGCGTAGGATTTGGGCCGAAGATGGCATTGGTTGACGTTTCGAGCTGTATGCCATGATATCTACGATTAATGACCATTCGTGTTTCAATCGTTTGCGCGGTCGTCGTTGGGAATGTCTTCGGGAGGTTTTCGGCGTGCGAAGCCCCAGCGAGGCCGTGTGGACATGCCGCAGGGACTGGTGCGTGTCGCGCCAGCTGTGGTGGGGCCACCAGATCCCGGCGTACTGCGTCAGGTGCCTGGACGGCACGGAGCGCTGGGTGGCGGCCGCCTCCGACCAGGACGCCCTCAGCAAGCTGGGTACGCTCCCCGGACACCGGACGAGGGCCAGACTCAGCTGGTCGGCCCCGGTGTGCGCCGCTTTGTTGGAGTGCGATCAGTATGTTACTACGCAGTTGGTTGGGATGTGCAGCTGCTTATGAATGGAGCAGGACTTACAGCGTTTCAGGTTGCGAACGGTGAGCAAACGTCCAGAGCGCAGGTAGTACGTCTGCTCCGTCCAGGTAGAAGTGCTCAACAGAGTTCTTTGCGAAATGTCGATGCCGTGCAATCTTTAGACCGAGGCTTCGCTTGCTCCTATCTATGGGGCAACTCATCAGTGCTGACCGGGAGCTGACCGCAGCTGGCGTGACGCGGCCAGCGCTTGCTGCCGACGTTCGGCGTGTGTCACGTGCCGATGGTGAGGCTGATCCACCGCTGTGAATGTGTGCAGAACAGCCTGCTTTCTCTCCTAGGCCTGACGCCCGCTGATGTGACGGCCGTCCGGCGAGACCAAGACGTCATGGACACATGGTTTTCGTCCGCCCTCTTCCCGTTTACGGTGTTTGGCTGGCCTAAACAGGTACGCGCTTTTGTACGCAAGACAGCCATGGTCCCTCATCATATATTTTACCCTGAGTTGCGATATATGCCATTTGGCAGCTTAGCTCGGTTACATGCGATGCCAGCGATATCTGACTGAATGACATTGCAGCTGCCCTTGACACATAAGTGAGAGAGTGCTGTGTAGCGTCGGCATTGCGGGTACCCTGCTCGTTCTGTGTGCTCCGCAATGTACTTAGTGCGAGGTATACGACTTGATGACTATGTCAACCTCAACGCTATAACGTATTGCTGACGCCGATCAGATGACTTCCCTTTCACGTAGTAACCAATGCGACGCGTGCCACGCTATAAAGCCTTTTGTGTTTTGTGCTTGTATGACGACTGCACAGCGACCTCTATGCGGGGTATGTACTCGGCGCTTAGAGAGGGGGGGGGGGGTGATCACCATAGAGGGCTTCGGCCCACTTTTGACTGGCGCTCGTAGTTTGCCCCGGAGAGGAGGATGCGTCGTGAGGATTCAGGATAACGCGAGCAAGAAGAGGGCGGATGGGGTCCGTTTTTGTCACAGTCCCGCCAGGGTAAACCTACGCTGCCATCTCGAGCCACAAATGGTGACGTGGTCAGGGCAGGAAGCGTGCCGTGTATGGATTGCCGGTACAGCCCGCGCCAGTGGCTGTTGCGGTAGTGAATGGCCCAAGGACCGCTGTACATGGGGTGACAGGATCTCTCCGCGCCGTCTGCAGACGGCCTGGCTGGCCCGCTGAAGGGCGTCCCAGGGCTGAGCCGGTATACAGCAAGCAGGGGGAGGGGCAGGATCTCTCCACGCCGTCTGCAGACGGCCTGGCTGACCTGCTGAGGCACCGTGACCTGCTCAGCCCTAGGGCTGAACCGGTCTGGTCCAGAACAGGGTCACCTTGGGCTCCGCTGCCCGCAGACTCCTGAGCTGGCCCAGCAGTACCCGTTGTCGCTGATGGAGACCGGCCACGACATCCTCTTCTTCTGGGTGGCCAGGATGGTTATGCTCGGCCAGGCACTTACTGGACAGCTGCCGTTCAAGGTAGCATTCTGCGGACTCGCCTGTCGTTACTACCTGCCTCTGACGTTGATGCCAAATGTTTTGGAGCTGGCTATTGTGGTTTCCAGGGACATGACAGCTATCATGTCTCATGCGTGGCCGACTAGCTCGCCTGGTATTCAATCCATCGTATCATCCAGCCAAATGACGTCACTGGGACGACGGCTATTGGATCGGTAATCATGTGCAGTGTCTTGCACCTTGCCTTCCGCAGCGGCTTCGAGCTTTTTTGCCATGTCAGCCTTTGTACTGTTTGTGTCACCAGTCCGTCATAAGTTGTGTTTAGAACTGTCTAGTGTGACGGGTGCCTACCTCACCTTCGGCAGAAAGTACTGCTGCACGGTCTCATATGCGACGCCCACGGTCGGAAGATGTCCAAGTCGCTTGGAAACGTGATCGACCCGGACACCATTATAGAGGGCGCCACGCTCGACCAGCTGCACCAGCAGGTATGTCGTTAGGACTCAGTCATTATAACAATAGCCAGGTTCTGGCGCTCGGGCCAAACCCGCACGTGGGACTATACCAGCAGGTATGTCGTTAGCACTCGTTAGGAATAGGACATTATAACAATAGCCAGGTTCTGGCGCTCGGGCCAAACCCGCCCGTAAGACGTACTGTCGATGCAAAACATAACAACGGAACGGAGGTAAGTGGTTTGGATTACAATTTCTCACAGAGACCATTCAGCGATGGGACGTTCCCACTGTGCAGGACGGCGACACTGGCTCCTCGGCAAAGCATCAGCGGACGCGCGTCGACGGTCGCCCGGGCGGCGGGTGAAATGCGACGCGCTCAGGCGCGGGATCAACCCCTTCTGATCGATCGGTTGCCGGATCACCTCCCCCCTAAAAATTAATAGAACCAGAGGCATCCAAGTCGCACGGTAGGTAGACCTGTATGGAAATGCACTTGTGTCAAATTTTGAGGTCCCTAGGTCATGGCCTTCAAGTGGGGGTCAGACTAGGTGAAACTTCAGTTCGGGGCCCGAAGTGCCCTGAGACCTCCTCAAGCAACCATCTTCAACTTGAATGCATGTTATAAGCAAAAGTTCAGTGGTGTCCATTGTATGTCAGTGGGTTTATTGACCTTCAGAAGTCACAGAACCCAACAACTTATAAGGTTGTTTTGATTTTTTAATTTAAATTATCGTTAAGTACGACGCCAGGCGCTGTATTCCTAAACTCAAAACGTTGATCAGGGTAATTTTAGGTCAGTCCCCTTCTCTGACCTTCATGAAGCCCAAATCACATATCTGTGGACGTCTCTGTGATCAAAAACCTGAAAGGAGCGTAAAAAACTACACTGTAAATCAAGTTAACCAGCAAAAAACAGTTTCATTTTGACGTCGGTATGACCTTCATACCTGACCCAAGGCTAATAGAAGTAGGCATAATCCTAAAATCATTTGTCTGATTGTCTTAGAAATTTTCAGGGATGGGTGGCTTTGTCTAACACTACTTTTCGCAAATCATCGAACGACTCACGAGGAATCGCATTCACTGACAGCCGTTGCCTGACTGGCTTGCCATAGGTCAGCGGCCTTACAAGGTGCATCGAATTTGGCGTACCAGAAGATTGGTAAAACATACGAAGGGGTCAAATTGACTTCCCCCACCCGGGCACGTGGTACCCCTATTCACTGACAGGTACGTGCCTCAACTGTAACATACGCTCATACATCCTGTCTACTTCCATGCAACCTGTTAACAGCCTGTGAACCTGTGGTCAGGTGGATGCCTCGGCAGCCCAGGGCTACATCTCCCAGGAGGAGGCCGAAAAGGCCAAGCAGAGCCAGAGGTCACTGTACCCCGAGGGCATACCGGCCTGCGGCGCCGACGCCCTCCGCTTCTCCCTCTGCACGACCGATCTCCGTAGTAAGTGGTGTGCATGAAAGAGTAGCGTCGTACGCTGGCAGGCTGGTCAGCCACGATTCAAACCGTGAGACGTACGCGGCCGTGCTCTAGATCGAGCGGCCCTGGTCCGACTCTTGCTGCAGCAGAGTGCCGCCGGCCGCCGGCCCCCATCAGGGTGTGACGATGACGGCGATATTCGCGGCTGCTTCTGTCGATAAGTAGCCGAGAGTGAGCACACGGTGACCTCACGTCAGTCGTCAGCCATCACCGCGCCTGGTCCCACGGCTCTCACGCCTACCGCCGCAGACACGTTCCTCAACTTGGACGTGCGCGAGGCGCGCCAGGCGCGGCTGTTCGGCAACAAGCTGTGGCAGGCGACCCGCTTCGCGCTGCGACACCTGGCCGACACTGGCTACCGCTGCGACGAGCAGGCCAGGTGAGAGGAGGGGCGCCCAGCTGGCCGACACCGGCTACCGCTGCGACGAGCAGACCAGGTGAGAGGAGGGGCGCCCAGGTAAGAGGAGGGGCGCCCAGCTGGCCGACGCCGGCTACCGCTGCGACGAGCAGACCAGGTGAGAGCGGCCGCCCGTTCCAGGCACGGCGCGAGCCGAGGGACGCCCGACTCGCCGGCGCGGGCGGGCGGCGCACGCGGCCAGCCGGGAGAGACTCGGCGCGAGGTCGGCCCGCGCCGCCGCTAGAGGGCAGCACAGTATCGTCTCCGATTGCCAGCTCCGCCGCCATGTTAATCCCGGTGGCCAGCTCCTCCGCTGTACTGGTGGTCCCCTGCACTGAGACGCAGCATCCTGTGAACACTGCTTATGTACCGACGTCATGCTGGGCAGGTGGTCCCTGTTGTGAGGGAACTCTGAGTGATGCGCGCCCTTCATCTGCAGGTGGTCTCTGCTGTGTGGGGACTCTGTGATGCCTGCCCTTCATCTGCAGGTGGTCCTGTTGTGAGGGACTCTGGTGATGCCTGCCCTTCATCTTCAGGTGGTCCCTGTTGTAGACTCTGTGTGATGCCTGTCCTTCATCTGCAGGTGGCCCCTGTTGTGTAGGGACTCTGTGTGATGCCTGCCCTTCATCTGCAGGTGGTCTCTGTTGTGTGGGGACTTTGTGTGATGCCTGCCCTTCATCTTCAGGTGGTCTCTGTTGTGTGGGGACTCTGTGTGATGCCTGCCCTTCATCTGCAGGTGGTCTCTGTTGTGTAGGGACTCTGTGTGATGCCTGTCCTTCATCTGCAGGTGATCCCTGTTGTGTAGAGACTCTGTGTGGTGCCTGCCCTTCATCTGCAGGTGGTCTCTGTTGTGTAGGGACTGAGTGATGCCTGCCCTCCATCTGCAGGTGGCCCCTGTTGTGTGGGGACTCTGTGTTATGCCTGCCCTCCATCTACAGGTGGTCTCTGTTGTGTAGGGACTCTGTGTTATGCCTGCCCTCCATCTACAGGTGGTCCCGGCTGCGGGACGCGCAGGCGCCGCTGAACCGCTGGATGCTCAGCTGTCTCAGCGCCTGCGTGGAGACGTGCAGCACCAGTATGGAGCAACACTGCCTGCACACGGCCACCAACGTCATGCACTACACCCTTTACAGACAGTTCTGCGACGTCTACCTGGTGGGAAGACACCGAACTTTTAGCTTGGATTGGTAGAAAGTGACCATCGATATGGGTGTGCCACAATCCCAGTTATGATTCTGTCGTTCATTTCTGCTCGACGAAGTGCTGCCCCTGGTAACCTTCCTTTCTAAGCTCCTGTATGCGAAAATTATATGGTTCCTTTTGTATTTCGCTGTGCGAGCCAAATGCTATAATACCTTGCAGTTTGTATCTATGCAATGCCTTCTCATCAAGTATCGGTTGCTTATAGAGTGGAGATGCATATTCCTTCAGTGATTAGCCCGCTTTGCCAAGTTATCTCGTGTCCGTGCATCACATTATTACCAATCGTGACCAACTAGTAGATCATTTTGCTGTTTTATTTTACCTGTTTGGAGCTTTCCTTGAGAGGACGTGAACTTCACGTCATCTAAATTAGCGCTGTCCTTGGGCCTTACACTGTCACCGTTTAGGCCTTTGATGGTCCAAAAGTAGACACATCCGGTAAGTCTCAGCCTCCAGCGCCGCGTGGCCATTGCCCACCGGTGCCCAGCTCCACGTTGGCGCGTGCCTTCGGTGCCCAGTAGGACTGAACGCTGTCTTGGGCCTGCCGCCAGGAGGCCGCGAAGCCGGTGCTGCTCGCCGCCGAGCCGGCCGCCAGCCGCGCCGTCTGTGACGTCATGCTGGCCGTGCTGGGCACCGGACTGCGGCTGCTGCACCCGTTCATGCCGCACCTGACCGAGGAGCTGAACCAGACGCTGGCGCCGCTCACCGATGAGCGGCGCTCCCTGCTACATCAGAGTTTCCCGGAGCCGGGCGAGGTGCGGGCCTCACTGGGATGGGACGGTGTTCTCGCGCGGTTTGGTCAAGCCGTGCCATGCGTGCAGAAATGTGTCACGGAGGGCCACAGATGCTCCGGTATTAAGTGGGACTTCTTTTCAGTGGGTGCAATGGAGGGATGAGAGCCTGGAAGCGTCTTTCGTGACCTGTTTGGATGCTGTCCGGGGTCTCAGAGCTGTCAAGAAGAAGTACCGGGTCACCAAAAGCTCACCGGAAGGTAAGCGTTGCGACACATCGACTGCGTCGCGGCCAGCAGCCGTCGGCTGGTGGATCGGAGAACTGCCGACGTCCTGGTGACGCGCCGACATCAGCCGTATTGTGAGCCGCGGCCAGCAGCCGTCGGCTGGTGGATCGGGGTCCCGCCGATGTTCTGGTGACGCGCCGACATCAGCCGTATTGTGAGCTGCGGCCCCCAGCAGCCGTCGGCTGGTGGATCGGGGTCCCGCCGATGTCCTGGTGACGCCGCGACATTAGCCGTATTGTGAGCTGCGGCTCCCAGCGGCTGTCGCTGACCTCTGCCTGCGCACGCGGCGCCGCCCCAGCGCGTCTTCGTGCTTGGCAGCTGTGTTTTTACAACTGGTGGCACGACGATATTGTAAAATGCTCTCTGTGTCAGCAGGCGTTGCGATAACTGCCTCATTATTCCCTTTTTCGGCGATGGGCTACTTCGTGGAGTTGGCGCAGCGGCCCTTTCTACCCTCGTGTCATGGATGAGGGCTTGAAACTTGAATTGTCATTGCTACGCCAGAAAACTCAGTTCGTAGGGTCTCAGGGCCCGCATGGTCAGGGTCAGGGGCCCAGTCCGGGGGTCCTCATGCGTAGGTGTTCGCAGCAGTAGGTCTTCCGGGCATAGGCCATCCGAGCGTAGATATTCCAAAAAAGGGTCTTCCGGTCGCAGGTGTTCCGGTAGTAGGTTTTCCGGTCGCAGGTGTTCCGGTAGTAGGTTTTCCGGTCGCAGGTGTTCCGGTAGTAGGTTTTCCGATCGTAGGAATTTGGGGGGTAGATCTCCTTGTCGTAGATATCCTGGGAGTAGTTCTCCCGAGCGTAGGCGTTCCCAGCAGCAGGCCCTGCTGTTGGGTGCCCGTACTGGTTTGCTCCGAGATGACCCGGCCCGGGTGTGGACCTGATCGCTACTGCTTGTCGCCGGCTGTGGACGGTGCCGTTCGAAGGGCCGCTAACAGGTGCCAGACGTCGGCCGAATGTACGCATAACAGCAACGGAAGGAGCTTACATCCGGCAATGGTACAGAGATGATCGGTCGTCAGGTGCGATGATGCGTGGTGTGGAGCCGGCCGGCGCTCTGTACTCTGTCGCCGGCATTGATGTGCTCCCGATGTCCGATAGATGGCAGAACAGACTGCAGTGCCGCCTCACTTCGCACAGCACAAGACCGGCATTGCTAGGTTTTATCTACCAGCTCCCTGCGGGTTCTGTTGAATACTTTAGATAGTCCTTTCTTATTCTTCATTGTAACTAGCGCGTTAAAACTGGACTGCCTCTTGGCCGTGAGACACTCACGAATGTTGCTGATGTTAATTTGGGCTTTTGGGCGCGCCGACTGCATAGTTCATATTGCGCCCATAACGTTGCACTCACGAATGGGGAGCCTGGAAGTACGAAGTCGCGTTTTGTTCCTGAACGGAACGCCTTTGTGGAAGTCTACCTCAGCGGTTATAAAATTGGACTCGTTTGATCATATCTTCAAATCGCTTATACTTGGATGACATCCAGGCGGAAGTACACGACCTGTTCCAGCGATCCACCCAGCAGCCGCGCTGCGCTCTCACTGTTGGTGGTCTGATTACATCCCTCGCATCGGTCGCGAGGAGTGGACAGCCTGAGATTATTAGCCAGACTCGCAACTGGTGCTGGTGCATATCGTCTTGCTCATCTCCTACCAAACTGATCAGCTGAAAAAACAGCGGAAATTTTGCTCTTTGGTTGACCAACGGGATTTGTCAGCACGACCGCCCCTGCGAGACACTTCGCCTATCTCTCCATGTGCAGTTGAAGCGAGACTGAATAAATCGTGTAATGCGGCCACGCTTCACTCGTTCAACCGTTTGGTTTTGTTAGTTTTTCTGACGGATTTTGCCTTTGGGCTTGTCTAAGATTCGCAAATCGTGTGGCGGTTTCTGTGATGCGACCCTTTCTGTTCACCGGCTTTACATATTTAATCATGTGATTTTCAGCGGTTCATTTCTTTTACCAGGTCTTTCATGTTTTTCATCTTTTTCAGTTGTCTTTGCGTCTTATTATTCTCCTTCATGTCCTCTCCTATCCCTTCAGGAGATAGATCGTCACTTTCCACGGCGCTTTCCTCAATGGATGTCTCCGGTGTTGCTGTGTACCGTTGTGGTCTCCATCCGGACTAGCCCACCACGGCCTTGCCAGGAGCTTGAAATGTCCGCCTTATTGCAAGATAAACATTTCCCCGCGACAGCCACGTTGGTGACGCAGGCTGCCCAGCGAAACTGTCAAAAGCACCGGCGAAAAAAAAAACGCAGCAAATAGTCCAGTTGGTGAGACCTTCCAGCAACGATCCCGCACTTTTGTAGAGCCATTTAGCACGCACCGCAAACATCCGCGTCGACCCGCCGCAGCCTCCGCCCAGTGAGAGACCGGGCGCTGACCTGGCCGTGGCTGCGCCGGCAGTGCACCTGAGCATGCGGCCCGAGCTGTCGGCCGAGCTGGCGACCGTGGTCTCCACGCTGTCCCGCTGCCGGGTCCGGCCGGCACCGGCCGCTGAGCACCGCGGCCTCCTGGTGCAGGGCCACAACTGGAGAGCGCACGTGGACTTGCAGGTGAAGTTGGCGCCGGCGCACGCCAGCCCACCAGCACAGGACGCTCGTGGTGCGCCTGCGTTCTAGTTTGTGCTACTGTGGTGAGAAGCGGGTGTAGCCCTTCGCCAGTCACCACACGGACTGCAGAAAGGTGGTCAACTGAACATTCTTACGGCCAGGGGATGCATTTATATCCTGCGAAAGTGATTTTGGATTGGATAATTTTCCCGACGTAGGTTTTATTGCATGGGGCCTCTAGGCCATCAACCTCTCTCTCTCTCTCTCTACTCCTCTCGCACTCTCTCTCTCTCTCTCTCTCTCTCCTCTCTCTCTCCTCTCCTCTCTCGTTCTCTCCACTTCCCTCTCCCTCCCTCCTCTCCTCCTCTCCTATCCTCTACTCTCTCTCCTTCCTCTAATCCCTCTCCTCTCCTCTCCTTCTCTCCCCCTCTCCTCTCTCTTCTCTTTCCTCTCCTTCCTCCTTCACGCTCTCCTCTCCTACCCCTCCCTCCTCTCCTCTCCTCCTATCTCTCCCTCCCTCCCCCTCTTTCCTCTCCTCTCCTCTTCCCTCTTCCTCCCTCTCTCCCTCTCCCCCTCTTCCTCTCCTCTCCTTCTCTCCTTTTTCTTTCCTATTCTCCCTCACCTCAGTCCTCCATCTTCTCTCTCCCTCCTCTCTCTCTCTCCTCTCCTCTCCTCCCTCTCCTCTCTTCTCCTCTCTCTGCCTCTCTCTCTCTCCTACGTCAAGGTCATGCATTCACGTGACATGTGGCATCGCTCTCTCGTTTCAGAGGTCACGTGGATGTAGCCGCCGAACTGGACCAGCTGAGGTCCAAGAGGGAGAAAACTGAGGCGAAACTTGCTGCTCTAGACGCCCTTATGCAAACGAACAAGTTCGGAAGGCGATCGACGAAAATGAAGGATCAGGGAAGAGCTCGGGTGAGTAACATGCATACGGCCAAATGTAATATACAACATCCTTCCGCGGCGGCTCAATGTGGCTTTCGACGATGAAGGCAGGATGCTACATTTACATTTATGTGCTCCGCGTATTATGGTTAGGGTCTCCCCGCACGGTCGCATTGCCGTATGGTAGACTTATACTATGTATACTATGTGCTATGTACCTGTGTTTCGATGTATATACTAAGTTATGTATGTACTATGCCCTATATACTATGTACTTATACTATATATGTTTTACTGGCTGACTGACATATGACTGACTGACATGCATGACTGATTGAGATACGTGACTGATTATAAATGACACACATGGCTGACTATGAACGACATATTTCGCTGATTGACTGACATTTGACTTAGCTGTACTATATAACTATGCTATATCATGACTGACTGATGAGTATAAGAGTATGGTAATGACCAGCCGTGCATTTCCAGAGAGTACTGCTTGCAGAAGAAGTGGAGAGATTGAAAGAATGTGAAGATGACATAAGTCGGCTGAGTTGACGGCCACCATCAAGTATTCGCTTTCGTCGAAACGCTTTTGGTTCGGTCCTGTAGCCGAAATGTGTGCAGTAGGTGCGATGTGAAACTGACGCATGTTTGAAATATAGGGACCTCAGTGGACACCAAAATGCTTTATACGAGAGCCATCGTAACCGCCAGGGCCATGGGCCTGAGGTGCCCCGACTGTTGTAAGTGAGCTACACGAGTGAGAAACGGAAGCAGCACACCAGAAGTACTCGGTATTTTGATGTCCCGAGTTTCGACGCGCGCGAGCCCAGGCACAATAGGCAGAATTCGAGAAAGTATAAATTCGTGGGAAGGAATTCAGCCAAATCCAGTTTCGTTTAAACATTCAAAATTATACGTTAAATCAGTAAGCTGTCCCTCCAAGTGTTTGGCTAACGGTACAAATTACACATAACTGCTCAATTTGGGTTCAGATATGCCGCCACGTAAGGAAGACGGTAAACTGAGCCCGCTGATCACTCCTGATCCCCACTACATTCCCGGGTAAGCCACATTTGTGGGGGAAAAAGCGTGATCGGTTCTTTTGTTACGTTACTTAAAAATGCATGGGCTCTTTGAAGTATTCACGAACGCACATCATATACCAATGATATCCAGCGGTCCATGGTAGTGTTTTGTGGGTCGTCAATGGTCCGATAATCTCCGCCATAGGTTAAACGATAGTTTCGTACATCGGAGCCTATGCCGCTGGGAAGTGCTCAGTCATATGTGGCTGGGTGGATAAGTGCGTCCATTTACAAAACTGCCGTTGCCATTGGAGCTGCGTTTGAACAAATGTCTAAACGAGAATGTGGCCTCTTCTGATGTCTGTTGTTCTTTTGCAGCTACCAGGGCCATGTCCCCGGTTTTTTGTTCGATTTTGGGGCCACATTCGGTCATATGTCCAACAAATTGCTCACCGATCCCTGCATACCGGGCTCAGGAAATCTGGTTAGGCCGCTGAACTTCAACGTGGGGCGGTCCGACGTGAGTATTCACATCGGCGAATAAGTGAAGCATGCTCACTCGGGCCGTTTCGGTAGCTTACGACGTACCCCTCCTCGTGCTCTTGGTAAATGTTTCCGCAGTGCCCTAAACCGCGTCGTGCACTTATGGGCCACAAGTTGACTTGTACACACAAATAAAAAAGTGTACACAAAGACGACATTTCGAAGTGTCATTTTGAGGCGTCCCAAAATCAAAGCATTACAATCTTGACGTTACCGATAGTGGCATACGGCATGACTCCGTCGGGCTGAGCTCCGTTGACGCTTGTCATCTGCGGATGTTCCACAGCCGTCGCTCGGCCCCCTGGTGCGCTCGTCAGGGTGCAACTTCCCGCGGCTGACCACCAACATGGTGCCCGGCTTCTCCGGCCGGATCCCCGCCTACGACAACGTGTTCGGTCTGAGCTATGCACGCGGCACGGAGAAGGCTATACGGGACTTCGAGTGTAACCAGGTGAAGGCCCGTCAGCAGCGGCAGCATGTCAACGCACTGGCTGCCATGAATACTTGCAATACTGGCCGGTCCGGCTACAACGCAAATTGCCCGGTGCCGTTGTGGAGCCCGTAACAACCAGGGCTTCCGAGCTGCTGGTGGCGGCACGTACGAAGGCCCGTACGACCGACAGGCGCCCTTCCAGTTTGTCGAGTCGCCCTACTTCATGGGCAACGATGACCCGCGCAAGTTCTTCATGTCAGGGCTACACGGGTTTCGTGCCCAACACCCAGCCGGTCATCGGCAACGTCTTCCCAATCACCACCAACAAGGGCTGCGCAAGTTTACGGATGAGCAGTGCCGGATCCGTCAGAACTTCTGCAAGCCGGTGGTGGTGAGCACAAAGAGCCGCCAGTACGACCCGCCTGACGAGCAGGTGTACGACTGCGGCCGACAGCTCCCGAGAACGATGAACATTCCCGACATAGGCGGCCAGTTTGACCCGTCTCTGATGGTGGGCTGCGGGCCGCACGCCCTCAACCAGCACAACCCCAACGAGGACTTCCTCCTGAACCGGGCCAAAGTGTCGCCGGCCATCATGAACCAGGTGCCGGCGCTGGGCCAGGACCGGCTGCGCCGCAAGATGCAGATGTTCAAGCGGAAGGACCCGCACCCGATCTACCGCGTCCAGGAAGGGCTGCTGCCCACCTACGGCGGACACGTGCCCAACCAGCAGTTCCGCTTCGGCGGCACGTTCGGAAAGGAAACGGTCAACGCCAGGAGCATTCATGCCGTTGTTGTTCGTACCATGATAGCCACGACCGAATTCATCCGCGAACCTTTCATTTCTACTTCGCGTCAAAATGCGTAGAGCATCGACTTCCAAACGAGGTGTTTAAAACAGGCGCCGTTTTCGCCATCGACTACAACCTGCATCGGAGCAAAGCAGTGTCACTTACCGCCAGTCACAACGCGCGTTAACTGACACTCCTTTCAGAAAACTACGCTGCATGTTTCCCGTCTCATTTGTCACCAATATATTAGTCTTGCGAGTACATGACGTGGAACAGACTAGAGACGTATTAATCACATCGTCGATGACGTGCGATAACCCAACCTGCCCGTTTTCTTCTAAACGAGAAATCAGTGTCCACACGTGTTAGGGTGGGATAAGCAGGGCGGCAATGGCAGTACTAAACTAAATGTCCACTGAACTTCGGGCACGCCAGAACCACTACACTTTCCACATATCGGCTGAAAATATAACGCAAAGACATCCAAAACACAAAAGCGGCCTCTGGGTAGACGGACTACTGGACGTTAGCATCACTAGACCGACCCAGTCCGGCGCTTTCACGCTTGTCCAAACAGGGCACCCCCCCCCCCCCCCCCCCCCCCTACTTCCGCAAATTCCAGCAACACCCATCACGTAACACTTTGGGAAAACCGGTTAAAACTTGGTTTGACCCACTTCCCTGCCAACTCCCGAGGGGTTTCATCACCACTGTGGTGCGGTGTCAACCAGCCAATGACCCTGATCGACCACGGCGTGGCGCCAGCTGAGCGGCCAGTTCAGACACACCACCCAGCGCGGGACATATAGGCTCAGCTGGCGGCCGGCAGTCTCTCAGTCATCACGTCCGGTCTAGTCGCTCATTGACTCTTTCAGTTGCTTCAGAATGCCCTCCGCCTTTTCTAGATTCTTGTCGTCCTGCGAAAACCAATGACGACGCGTGAAGGCCATCAAAGCAAAACAGGAAATGCCAGTCAAGGGAGAACATGTTAACAGCTCAAAACAATTCCTTTTATATGGACATACGCACATCCCCGAGGCAACGAACACCCCGAATGCAAGCGATACTCCTTTTCAGCAAGGATAAAATTCGCCCTGGCCGTTGTCTCGCTACGCTGTCTCAAAACACCACCCCGTGCATCACTCTGCAGATGCGGTCGGTGAGCGTACCCCACTAACACGTCCCGCACAGCGTCGGCGAGACCCGCCGTCGCACCGAGTGAGGTCCAGAGGAGCAGAGCATTAGCCCCGCTCAAGCACACAACCGCTGACATAGAAACACTGCCCAATTGTCGTCAGCGTAGGCAGATTATCAGTGAAGCTTGCGTCCGTGTAGAAGCCATAACCGACGAAACGCAACACGCGTGCCTATGCCCGAGCCACGTGTCGCCAAGTGTACACGCGTCAAATGTCGCGGTCATATAGCGACACAGCCGCGGCGTGCCACGGACAGTTACGCCTAAACGACGCCAATCAACACACCGCACCTCGGAGTGAATGGCTGCGACAAAAGACCGTCATCGGACTTGGTGCGAGCTCCACCAACCTTTATAAAGCAGAATCGAATGTAGTTCTCGCCGAGGCTCTTGTGCTCGTCCGAGTAGAACGACGACGGTGGGATGCCCTGCAGCTTGTGGTGGTGCACCAGCCAGTACACGAACCGGTGGTCGTCCGGCTTACCGGGCGCGTACGGCGACAGGTCGATCTTCTTCTTGTCTGAAAACGGCCGCCCCGTCATGGCTGTTGCCGCTTGCCACTCTGATGCATGGACGCAAAGAACCCTTTTATGCGGACGTCCCGCTGCTACGGACGTCCCGGAGGCAAGCGGTACTACTTTTCATTACGAGTAGAATTGGCTCTTGCTGTTGTCTCACTACGCTGTTCCAAAATACCATCTCGCACATCAGTCCGTATGTGGGACCAGTACGTGTACACCACTAACACGACCGGCGCTTTGGTCGGCCAGCGGTCGCCGTCTCACCGAGCGATGTCCAGTCCGCGATCATGAAGTAGCCGCCCTCGGGCACGATGGGCGTCATGCCGCAGTCGGTCAGGAAGCGAGCCATGAAGTCACGCTTGGCCAGCAGCTCCTCCGCCAGCGAGGTGAAGTAGCACTCCGGCTGGCCCATCAGCGACAGCTCGTGCTCGAACGAGCGCGCCAGCGCCTCCTGCGGCCGGCGGAAGCACCAAAGGCTGGTCACGGCGGCGGCGCGGAAACCAAGCCCGTCAGCACCCGGTGGCATCAGCCCAGCCCAGCCCAGCCCATGCTTTCGTGCACTGTTATCGATGGCAGACACAGAACAGAGCTATTTGAAACGGAGGGCAATGTAGAACGTGTTCAACAGCACCTTTGCGAGCACAAGTGTTTAATAAGGGACTATCAATACGTTATGTTCCCACTGCCCTCTCCAACTGATCCCTGTGCTTGGTGATTGGTCTGCCATGTCATGCCTGCCACGTCATACACGGCTTCCACAGCCAGTAACACGCCCGAATCGAAATGCAATGCCAGTCCCAAATTGCCACATAGGTGGCACGGCAAGGCACCTGCTATTCCCGTTCGAACAGCCCTTTCCCTACCCGAACCCGACCTCGGCGCGCAAAGCCGTTTGACAAGAGCAGCGGCCGCCGCCGCCGGTCGGCGCGGACCCCACTGACCTGAAGCGGCGTGTTGCACGCGTACAGCGTGTTCTGGTGCACCACCTGCATGTTGCGCACCAGCGAGGCCGGCCCGTACGCCCAGCCGAGCTTCCAGCCGGTGACGCTGAACGTCTTGCCGGCCGAGCCGACCGTGATGGTGCGCTCCCACATGCCGGGCAGGCCGGCGATGCGCACGTGCTCGGCCGGGGCGAACACCATCCACTCGTACACTTCGTCGGAGACGCACAGCACGTCGTGGCGGTGGCACAGCTCGGCGATGGCCTCCAGCTCGGCGCGCGTGAACACCTTGCCCAGCGGATTGTTGGGCGTGTTGAGCACGATCATCTTGGTGCGCGGCCCGAAGGCGGCCTCCAGCTCGGCCGGGTCGAGCGCCCAGTCGGCGGAGGAGCCGGTGGCGGCGCCGGGCCGCCGCCGCAGCGGCACGAACACCGGCCGGCCGCCGGCGATGCGCACCATCGGCTCGTAGCAGTCGAAGAACGGCTCGATGATGATCACCTGCCGGGCCGAGGCGGCTCAGACGAGCGCGACGGAACGGAGGCGAGACGCCGCCCGCCGGCGACGGACGCGCGGCGACGGACGGACGGCTCGACCGGCGTGAGCAGCGTGACGCCGCGGCAGCCGGCTAACGCCACCAGACAGTGTCGCGGCGCAGCAACGCGATCAGTCAGTGCGCTGTACGGTATATGTAAGACGGGTGTCCGGGTGATATTCTACTGAATTCTTAACATTTCTACTGCAGCGCACGACGCACTCAAACGATTCTGACCCTTGACTTTCAACAGCACGGCATAATGAATTATGACGTAACAACAAAACGAAACAACATTTTGAGTTCAGGTTTTGGCTCAAGACTCTGCACTGGAACTGATTCACAAGTTCGCTCAAATAAGTCCAGTTCATGCAAGCAAGACACGCTCCTGGTTTTTCGGCATTATGAGTTTTAAGTTCATATGCTGATAAAAATCTACCTTCAAACAGTGGCGAAACTAGGGTTTCGTCAAGAGGGGGGGGGGGGGGGGGGGGGAGGACGACAACATTGTGTGCCCGCTTGACTTAGTATACGCGTACAGGGAGCTTGGTCATTTTCTTCAGATCATGGCGGGCCCCCGCCATTTTCGGGCCAAGTATTTAGGAAAAATATGGCAGAATGAACTAAATATAGCTACCAAATGACGTCAAAACCGAAACACGAACTTTTGTTCCGATTGATAAATTTGAGTACACCCTGGGTTTCTTGCAAACTCGCAGATGTGAATAAAATAATTGCGCTGCCCAAAATCTATGAGCATGCTAAGCAAATCGCAGCATTCCTACGGCACATCGCTTGTCCATGGTCACACAAGGCGTCTTACTCCCTCCAATTACTGCTACTCCAAACGCTATAATGATAAGTTCCCTTCTTCGGACTGGTCGACACATTGATTGATCGATGGGTTGGCTGAGACCATCGCAACGGTCAGAGGAATTGGTTCATTTTGGATCCCGCACGGACGGCAAAACCGCGCTCCAGCTTGACAGATACTGCTCTAGTCGAGCCCATATGTTTGAACAAAAGTGACAAGTCATGCCACGCCATGGCTAGTCATGCTGAAGGGCACACACGCAGGTAGCGCAGGATTACCAAATCTCCACACTTGAACACGCTGCCGATGGTTGGAGCAAGCGGCAAGGTATTTCCACTGATAGGGCGTCTAAACACAAAACTACCATCCGAGAGCGCAGCCACCCGCCACGGCGCACTACGCGGCAGTGTGGTGGTTAGCTACACAGCTCAAGGACGACCAGCCGAAGCCTCATTTATACAGGTTTCAATTTAAAACTATTAAGTTATATATGGGCGAAAATGACCATCGCAGTCGGAGCACCCTAAAACTCCAATCATCAATATCATCACAATAAAATTATACAACGCTTTTGAATTTTGAAATTTTGGATTTTGCATGAATTTCAGGGGCACGTCTTGTCATATCATGAGCAGGTAACCACACCACTGGTCATAAAATTCGATAACGCCGAGGTCCACATCTATACGTTGAAACTGAGATTAGAAACACACCTAACAGGCCATTACGACAGTCTGGAAAATGATGCCCCACATTTGCAAGCTCGTAAACCACTTGACTAATGTCACTGCAGCCGCATATGAATGTCCATGAGGGATGAAGGCATCCCTCACATGTTACCGACGCCCCTCAGCTATCTTAAAGGATATCAGGCGTCCGAGTCGTCCGCACGTGTCATTCACATATCGAACACACGTTAGTTGCGACTACTGCTTAATGCTAGTTAGTGCTATATAAATATTGTAGAACACGCATTCGCAGCTCTGATTCCCTTTTTTCAAAAACTGGCGCTGTGACGGCATTCCCAAACAAGCTCACCTGCACCCCGAGGCACCATTACGCTCAGTGGCACTAGCTTTAATCACCCGCCGGTTACTTCAAAGGCCTGACCTAACCAATGTCACTTTACCGTTTGTTCAACCTAGACCATCGCCTTTTCGCTTGTTCAACTTAAACACATCAGTCGGAGACGCTGTGGCTCGGGAGGAACGTGGAATGAGCGCGAGCACTGAATGACTTGGCTATTCTGTCGTAAAGGGACCAAAACGTACTCACAAACGGGGCGCTCATCCTCTGCCACTCACCAATACGCTCGATCTCCTCTACTCTCTTACGCACTCCCAGTTCACTCTTTCCGTCTCTGGCTCATCACCACACTATCTCTGTCTCTCCGTAACATTGCAGCGCACAGGCGCTGTAGCGCCGCTAGGCTCTAGCCGGCCGGCATCGGAGTCGGGTCCCCAGGGCGCCGGTCAACGCCCCCCCCCCCTCCCCCCGGCGCCGGTAAGCGAACTCGCCAGGGCGCCGGTCAGCGGGACCGCCAGGTCTCGTCTCGTGTGGCATCGCGTGATGCTTGAATACAGCCGCCGTTAGATCACGGCGCGGCCTGAAGACTCCGCTCCGACGCTGCCATTACTGGCTTGACGCACGCCACGCTCTTTCACCCCTCCCCCCCCCCCCCTGGACCCTGAACCCATCTCTATCAACTGACTCAGACTCAACCCAGTTCTCTCGACTGGCTCATAGACTCTAAACCCACCTCTCTCAACTGAGTCTCTTTCCTCGCCTCCTATACGGAATTCCTTAACTACAGGGACAGTGGCCTTAAACAAAACTGATGATGGCCATACAAATACGGTCCGCAGCTTAGTGCGTCACGCAAACTGTCTTCTCCAGCGTCGAATCACCAGCGCTTCTGAGCCACCCGTACCATTAACTTCCCATCGGTACAATCACGTGGTACACGGGTTCTCAACACAGACGCCGCGTCGCGTCTGTCGGCGTCGCGCCACACTCGGGCCGTCCTCACCTCATCGCCAGGGTTGACGTGGCCCAGAATGGCGTTGTAGAGGCTGCCGTAGGCGCCCTGCGACACCAGCACCTCGGAGAACGGGTCGATCGTGCGGCCCAGCAGGCCGCCGTACAGCTTGGCCAGTACGTTGACGAGACGCGGGTGGCCCTGCCGGCGACAGCGGAGCGTCGGTCGGGCGCCTGGCGGCGGGCGGGGCTCCGACTCACTGTGAGGACCCGGTCCTTGCGGGCGGGGCCGGTCCGGAGCGCGGAGCGGCGGCTGCGACGACCCGGTCCTCGCGGGTGGGGCCGGTCCGGAGCGCGGAGCGGCGGCCGAGACGTCGCAGACCGTCATCAATGCGTACCGTAGTCGGAGAGCGGTGCGCGGATCCAACGGCATGATTTCAGCTCTGAAAGGCTTTCTAAAGCTCCGTTTCAACTTGATATAGAAATACGTGGCTGGCCATGATCATCAATTTGTTGCTGCAATGCCGCACCACACCTGCCTGTATGGAAAGGACTACTGCGCACCAAAAATGGTATCACCACAGCGATGCATGCTGATACCAGGTGACGACGATCACAAAAACATGGGCACGGATGGACGCAAGACCGCCACCTGTTCTACAACGCAAGCCACCTGATCTGCTGGCTAAAGAATCGTCCCTATAACCGCTGCGTCGGTGACGCCCCGCGGCGCGCTGTCCCAGCGGCGGCCGTCTGGGCGGCCGCCAGGCATCGCTGCAGCACGCTCCGCCCCCGCGACTCACGTATCCGCGGGTGTACTGGTTCAGCAGCAGGTTGGGGTCGGCCATGACGTCGGCCACCCCCTGAGTCACGTGCTTCGGGCAGCCATAGTCGGGGAACCCCTGGCCCAGGTTCAGAGGCTTGTTCTCCAGTGCCAGCTGAATGAATTCAACCCTGCCAGAGGTGGACAAGTGGGCGTTGTGATCCGGGCATCCCCAGAAGGAGGTTACGAAGCTGTTTTGCATTAGGGACGGCGATACCACACACACGATTTTGACATTCCTCTGGCCCCGCATTGCAGGAAGCTGGCAAATGTAAAAACCGTTCACACGGCCGCTTTCTTTACGAGTGTCGGACGAACACAGCCCGGGCTATACGCCCCGAATATTCTACCAGCGTTATACTTGCCCTGAATGCGTCATACGAGTCGACAGCTATCGCCGCCGCAAGCATAATATGCTTTCTTCCCCCGCTCCCGCCTGGTCCCGCTGGACATCCTTAAAGGGGAGAGGAGCCCACGGAATTTTGTTTGAACGTTTGAATGCTTAATGCACAATTTTTCTTAATTCTAATTTTAGACGATTGCCGACGGCCTTTTACTGCAGGTTACTTGCATTCCCAAACATTGCAGATGAATTAAGCAGACATTTGTAGTTCAGGTATGACGTGAACGGCGAGGGGCAGGTCATCTTGGATCCCAACTAGAGCAAATTCGGACATGCATCACACGTGACACTTCCCGATAGTCACCTGCTTTTGACGCTCGCTCGACGGGCCTTAAATAACCACCAGCATGAGCAGACAAGCGGCCCACCAGCCTAACCTTACCCCTGTAAAACGTCCCTATTCGTTAGTTATTGAGTTTTAAGGGTTTGCGCCTCTTTAAAATGTCCTCTTCTACCTCCCTTGGCCTCTCTTCATCCATCGTAACGACGGACACGTTAACAAGCAAAATAATATGGACATAGCACCTGGTGCAGCAACACAAACCACGAATGTACGGAAACATAACTACATACCAAATGTTGGTCTCGGTGCCTTTGTAGCGTTGCGGGAGAGAAAATTTGTCACTTGACATTACTGTAGTGGATAGGGGACGAAGGGTTGCTGATGTCGGAGCTGTAACGAAACAGGTGGATTGCGTCAGGTTGCGCAGCTGGGGCAGCAGCCGACGTAGCATGACCTGCGGACAGAAGAGTACATACAGTCAGCTGACCAGGCAGGCTGGCTGGACATCAGTAACACCCAATAAGGAGGCAAAACGAGCCAGCTGTCACACTCCATCCAATGTTCATACACCATGCTTGGGACATCTGAAACCTCCGCTGGACTGGGGTCACTAACTGCAGTGTTGGTAAGACCACAAACTTGGAGGAAACAGGGCAGAAATTTGTCTTCACCTGGACCTCACACTTGTGAAAAGATTCTCAATAATGAGCATGCATGTACAATATATCTATATATATATATATATATATATATATATATATATATATATAATACTGGTTTCATAGCCCTGATGAAATACATTTCCAATTCATTTCACACCAAGTTCATTTCCAATTCTCACACACTTTCCTCCCTGTTCCAAACACTCTTATTGCTATGCTGTTGTCAGGGATGCAGACTCAAAGAGAGCACAGGGGCCCATGTCTAGCTGCCTGGGTCACTCAGAAGCTGAAGGACCCCTGGAGACTGAATATGAAGGATCTGAAGGGCTGGCTGAAGGCAATATTCTGGAGTGTCTCTCAAATGCTGGTCAGGGTCAGAGGACCTCTTAGGCCAATCTGCACACCATGGGACAATGAGGACTTCTTTATTGGTCAGAGACTGTTAACATCACACAGCCTTTCCCATGACAGACTATTGACAGACAGACAATGACAGACAGACAGTAACATCCCGACACAGACAGCCATTTGACAGACCATTGACAGGCTGACCCCCTTTGCCATTGACAGACCACTTTGCATCAGTGAAGGCCACCATGATGTTGCTTACTGGTAGCTGGTGAATACAGAAGGCTGGAGTGGAAAGGCCATTTGGACCCTGACCTGGAAAGGTCATTATCTCCTTGCAAGGTATGGAAAGGAAGTCAGATTGAAGGCATGAAGAAGAAGTGAAAATGAAGTCAATGTCAGCTTGCAAAATCAGTTGGAAAAATCAGTTGGATTGAACAAGACAAAATGAGTTGGAAAGAACAAGGCAAAACCCTGAGCCAAATCTTGTGGAAACCATTGTTTTTTTTTACCAAAACCATTTCCACATAGATGCAGGAAGCAGATCTACTTAAACTGCATGGCATCAACAAATATCAGAGTTTTGCTGAGTGATTGAGACGTGGTGTCAGCATTACAGATGAAGAACTCAAACTTCCATCCATGATGCTTGTTAAAGCAGCCAATCAAAATGGCAAAAAGCTAGTGTTGAAGCAAGCAATAAAAAGAGGAAAACTAAAGTCACATGCAGCCAAAGCAATTGCTGGCTTCATACCTAGGTCTGACCCCTTTTTTACCCATGGGCACCCCACTGTCTGGGAAAGATCAGAGGGCCTCCTAAGTCATAGGTGCTTAATTCACTTGGCCCTTGCGTGATCATGCTCAATGGCATAACAGGATCAAGACAAAGCAAATTTGTGGCTCTTTTGGATAGTTAGCCCCATGGAGCTTTTCTGGGAGAGAGGAAACTGGGGCTTTCTCCAAGGGCCTTTCATTCAGCTAAGTGCTATGCCTTTTCCCTTTTCTGTTCATGCACTCACCAAGACTGGCAGTGTCTCCAGCTGTTGTACATAGGGAGGGTGATAGTTGATGGCATTATGCAGTGACCTTCTCTGAGTACACATCAATTGCCTCAAAGTTAAAAATAAATATTTGACAAATAGAACAACAAATATCATAAGACACCAAACAAAATCTCAAAGCTACAAGTTGTTGGCTTTATCTATTGGAAAGTAGCCCACCCAAATTAATTTAAGAAATACATTTACATATCAAGGCCAATCACAGGGCAAACCGATGGTTCTTTTTTTAGCCCACATGCTTAATGTGGCATGAGGCATAACTGGGATGGAGGAGATTTTTGACCAAAGTGACAGGCACCTTGCCTGCAAAAACCATCCACTGTGCTGGATACTATGCATTCATTATCCTCTGAATATGGCTCCAAACTTGTATGCACTAATATACATGTAAATAGTTGAGCGCCAGAAGTTTTCAGTCCAAATGAAAGGGGGGGGGGGGAGCCAGGTGACCGTAGGTATGTACTATGGTTTGGTACCAGTATAGAATAACTTTTGCAAGTCCTACAACTGCCCGTATCACATGAATGAATAAGGCAAACCATACAATATTGGTCACAATGGCCATGAGCAATATTTCGGCATCACCGGTGTGGGCCTCGCGCTCCCTGAAACGGTCTTAACCAACTAAATCTAGAATAAAACGCACACAATGTGATGCTAGCTAATACGAACAAGATTCTGAAATACTTCTGGCACCTCCATTTAGGTCTACAAACCCCACGAACATACATAGCGTTACACCCCCCATCCTCACCCGACCAGTCCGCGTCCAATGGTGCGTGCCCCGGAGCCGCGGTGCGGCGGATAGCCGATTTTGCGAAGATAAAGCTCACCAACTATTGTCAACTGATCGTGACGTCACCAGACCGCAAATCTCTGCTAGCTTGGTAATGCTTCCGCGTGGGAACGAGTGGTAGGGATGGAACCAGACGGGATCAGACGGGACTGAACAGAGCCGAGAGGAACCGGGCGCCATCGGACGGGACCGGATGGCATCGATGGCACGTAATGGGACCATTCGGAACCGGATGGCTTCGGACGGACCGGACAGGGCCGAGGGCACTTGGGAAATGATCGAGCCAAAGCATAGGAGATCAGACGATATCGAACACCACCGGACGTGGTGATTGGAAACAGGACGTCACCAAACCTGACCGGACGGCGCCGGATGGGGTGTAATGAGTTCTGACAAGACTGAGCAAGATAGGAAGCAACCGATTCGAACCGGACGAGGCGGCCTGGGACTGGACGGTTCCGCGCAGGACCTGGCGCGACGGAACGAGACCCGACGGAATTGGATGGGACTGTACGGGACTAGACGTAGCTAAAAAAAAAAAAAAATGGTGGACAGGTTTCAACGGAACCGAATGAGACCAAACCAAAGCCGACTGGATTTGGTGGGACCAAGTATTCGGTACCATCCAGCCTCGTCTAGTCCCATCTGGGCCCACCTGGCCAGGGAACAGGAAGTGACATCCCGTCTTTGTTACGCGTAAACCGCACAACTTTGTGTAGCTTCTCGTTATACCTGCGCAGGGTCACTTCGTTGCAGTTGAAGCACCAAACCGTCCAGCCCTCGGCGCGCACGGCGAGCGCGTGCGAGGCGGAGTGGGGCGTGATGCGCGTTGGGGCCGGCGCATCTACAGCGGCCGCACTGCAGGCATATCCTGTACAAATCAACGGAGCCCTGTTGTCACAGACCTGTCATGATCTGTCGACCTGCCATCATCTGGCGCCTGACGTTCTCCACGCTGACGCCCTTACCTGCGTGGGCACACTGCCTTACTCTGTGGTGTCAGGAGGTGCACAGGTGCTTCTCCTCTGGAGAAGCACCTAGTGTGAACGTTACTGAAGCTGTATCCCCCCCCCCCCCCCCCGACTATGACAATTGCAAAACGCTGTCAGAGCCAAGTACTCCTCGGTCCATCGCCCGACAAGAAAGCAGGCATGTGCCCGACACCGACACAGGCACCGCCCGACATGCAATCAGCACAAAACAGCCTAGCCCAAGACTTTCGACAAACCTTTTTTGTCGGTGGCGCAGAGGCTTCGCCGACAGGGACTGATTAAAACTGAAACTGCTGAGTGAGGCTTGCGTGTTTTCTGTTTTCTTTTCTGCATTCGGTTGCTTTAATTGCAGCACCGGCGTTTGTTGGGGATGGGGTAAGGTCGAAGGCGGCAAACGTACTGATGCATGTGACATTTCATACCAGGCTCTCACCGTACGCGAACGGGAATGTGATCACCCCCCTCGGGTCTTTTAACTCCCTCCCCCCCCCCCCCCGGTTGATACCAGTGGATTCCAGGATAAGTGGGATTTCGGTAGTCTGCAATGCTTGCTTGATTACGTCATTGAATCCTATATGTCTGGGCAGTCGTCCAGCATTCAGA
The DNA here is from genome assembly GCF_011947565.3 of Pollicipes pollicipes. NCBI lineage: Eukaryota > Metazoa > Arthropoda > Thecostraca > Pollicipedomorpha > Pollicipedidae > Pollicipes > Pollicipes pollicipes. The sequence goes on from NW_023596576.1 coordinate 36,819,281, forward strand.
CGAACAGTCAGTGCTCGACATCCCTTAAATGTCTATTTCTGTCCCACCTGTAGTCCCGCCAGCTGATCATGTTGGTAATGTTAACTTAAGACACGTTTTTGTGAAAGAATAGCATGAATTGTGTTAAGGAAAAACATAGATTGATAAAGTAGTAACGAAAATATTTCTCGCTAGGTGAATACTGGGACATTCAAATGACCGTTCAATGGCAAAACATGTATACAAACTTTTTCGAAGCGCTACGCCGCTACCGCTCTGATATTCTTCTGGACGTCCCAGGGGCGACTTAACGTATCGATCGGGACTAGGCGTGGCTCCAGAAGGACAGGGTGACACCGCACATGGTACGGTCTTCTCTGGATTGGCTGGAGGAACATCTCCCTGGAGTGCACACTAAAAACTGCTGTTGGGTGGGTTCGCATGTGGCGCTCAACATGTCGCCACTGGACTTAATGCTGTGGGAAGCTTTAAGAACATGTCCGCATGAACAAGCCAACAAACCTTCAAGAGCTCAACCTTACCTTCAAGCTTGAAATGGGACGGATCACTGTCGACAAGATCGACAAGATGACAACCATCCGCAGCAGGTTCAGCTGTTACGCATCCTGAACGACCAGGAGTTCATGTGGACCGTCTTTTGCGGTCACTATTTAGCAGATATGAGATCTGTGAAACATGAGAAAACTAACAATGTCGCTGCTTGTGCTTTGCCATGAGGTTTGCAATCAAATGCAACCACAGCCACTTCTGTACGACAAATGCACTTGCCATTGTTAAGAAAAACGTAAGTTATCTTTCGTTTGGGCCACCCTGTACTTTAAAAACCTGCCGCATACTGCAGTCTTTTTTTGTCCAGATCCACCTGTGTTGTATCATGAAAACCTGCCAACCTTTACATATTGGCCAAAATTACGGGAGAGTTCGCATTATGAAATCTTGACGTGCCTACAGCATGCTATTTGGTAAGAAATGAGCACGGTTTTAAGAGTGATATGTTTAGACACCTAATGTACCAGCGGTTCAGACAAATTCGCTGGATATCATTGCCCAGTATTTCATTTCGTGTTCATATGAATAGAGGGAGTAGGGAATGCTCAGAAGAGCATTGACAGGGCTCAAGTCAACATCAATGGGAAGGAGGGGGGGGGGGGGGGGGGGGCTCAGGCCGCCCCGGAAGCATGCAGAGGGACGCCCCCGTGTCTGAGATTTCCGGACTCGTCTTTTCTTTGTTAGAGATCTACTTCTTGCATTCTTTGCAGACGAAAGGAAAACGTTAATCTTTGCCGAAAGATGTGAAAATGGGTAAATTTTACAAATATTCAGGTAGAAAAGCGAGCAGCTAAGTCGATGGAAACACTCCCTGGCTGCTTAGATATGCATCGTTACTGAGCTTGCCCCTGAACAAAATCCTTAACTTTTCAAACGATGTCTAGTGTTCCGGGTAAGATGCACTGTACCAAGGTACTCGCCGCGGGGTCATCAAACTCCAGCTCGGCCCAGCTCAGACTAATGGACATATGGTCGAGGCCCGGCCCAGGCCAGTGAATATTTTGTCCCAACTCTGGGCTCAGGCCAGACCAGTGGACGTTTATTGCGGGTTCAGCCCAGATTAATCGAGCTTTAGTCCGGGCCCAGCCCAGACCAGTGGACATTTGGTCCGGACCCCGTGCCCAGCCCAGGCTAGTAGACACTTAGTGGACAGCGGACACTCTCCCTGGCCGGTCGACATCTATTCTGGGCCCAGCGTAGGTTAGTGGTCACTTAGTGGACATTGAACACTCTCCCTGGGCGGTTGACATCTAGTCTGGGCTCAGCCCAGGTCAGTGGGCACTTAGTCCGGACCCAGCGCGGGCCCGTAAGCTAATATAGCGTGGTGACTACAAAAGTGGAAACAGAATAAACGTTCTGGCGTGTTTGGTTTACACAGAACTCCCACGAATCTAACATCATTGAGCGCATCATTTCGCGAGGCGGTGGTCGCTCTCCAGACAGAAGATCCGCCGCCTCTCCTTGGGCGTGCGAGGTGGCGCCGGTCCATTTCCAAACAGAGGGTCCGCCGCCTCTCCCTGGGCGTGCGAGATGGTGGTGGTCCCTCTCCAGACACCGGATCCATCGTCTCTCCTTGGGCGTGCGGTGTGGCGGTGGTCCCTCTCCAGACGCAGTGTGGGTCTATCTTCTCTCCTTGGGCGTGCGGTGTGGCGGTGGTCCCTCTCCAGAAACAGGGTCCATCGTCTCTCCCTGGGCGTGCTGGTGTGGCAGTGGTCCCTCTCCAGAAACAGGGTCCATCGTCTCTCCTTGGGCGTGCGGTGTGGCGGTGGTCCCTCTCCAGACGCAGGGGGGGGGGGGGGGGTCCATCGTCTCTCCTTGGGCGTGCGGTGTGGCGGTGGTCCCTCTCCAGAAACAGGGTCCATCGTCTCTCCTTGGGCGTGCGGTGTGGCGGTGGTCCATCTCCGGACGCAGCATCTGCCGTCTCTCGGACGTATGATGTGTCGGCGGTCCCTGTCAAGGCCTAGGATCTGCCGCCTCTTCTCTGATATGAAGCGTGTCGGCGACGCCTGTCCAGACGACCCATAAAACGCCGATGAAATTGGATTTATTCAACTTTATGAACGTCACATTTTTACAACTCGAAAAAGAATACCCTGCCGCACTGCATGACATTTGCCAATTCTGAGAGAGCGTCCGAGCCCGCGAACTCAGAGACCCTTCTATTTGTGTCTAGCTTTATTGTTGAAATGGCCGTTTGGTTCCATGTTTGCGTTTTACAACAGCAGTTGGCCGTGACAGATGGAGTACTGGTGTGGCTATACGTGCGCCTCAGCTGTGGAGAACGGCCAAATTTCCAATGTGTTGTGCATTTTGTCACAAGATGGGAGTTTAGAGCCTTGGGGGGTGTGGCGTAAAGATTTGTTTAACGACATTAAGGACCACAAAGGACGTCCTGCCTCATATTGAAGGTAGTGTTCCACATTTGCAGATATTGAAGCAATCATCAGACATGGCATGGCAAGCAATCATCAACACATAGGCTCTTTTATAATTATTGGTATACCTTTAAGGTGACAAGATGGCTCTGGACAACACAATTTCTCTGTTTAGTAAATATGCTCCTTTTCACGTTATGGTTTGATTGCGTCATCGTACCTTGCACAACACTGATGAAGGGCTAATTGACGGTCGCTGTATCTGGAAATCGTGCTCACGAACGCCAGGTATGACCGACTCGACAATTATATTTGTATTGACTTTGATGACCGCATGGCTAGCGAAATAGCAAGATTTGCGTGGCGTTATTAGGGCGTCATGGATACCTGAGTGACCTTGAAATAATCCCCCGAAATAGTCCGCACATCTTCGCGGCGAGTAGCTCAAAAACTAGAAGCCCTCAGGTCGCTAGAAGGGCAGGGCTGTGAACTGCGCCGAATGATATTCAATGCGGCTATTTCAGTTCAAAACCCCATTCAAATGTAGCACACTACATTTAAGTGCGCGTTGAGAGCCCGCTAGCTGCAAGAAAGTTTTGCTGAAAAAGCACCGTTTCACTGTGAAGCTTTTCAAAAGTTCTGCCGAGTCTTGGCTAAAATGTTACGACGGAGCTTTAGTTTTTCTCCCTCGCGGGCCGACGAGGTCCGTCTTGGGCTGCTCCCATCAGACTTCTAGCCCGCTGAGTGAAGAGATGCGGTGGAGAGGGCGTGATGGGATCCGCCCTCACTACTGCTTCGTCAATATTACCGGAGCGGATTGGCAGATCTATATACTTCAAATCTGCCTGCAAATGAAACCCTAGCGCGTCGCTTAAAGCAAAGAAGAAAATCGCCTGGAAGACTATCAGGTTACAGGTTGACCATGTCAACAACGTAGCCAGCGTCCGAAGGCGAGAATAGGTGCTGATGCGCTTCTGGCATACATCTGCAGCAATGTAATGTTCCTGACAACACTGGCGACTTCTTTAATGCATACCGCTACATGATGTAATGTGAAGCTCATGTCGGAGTTCAATGGGGTCATCTAGGTCAGTATCATGACAGCCTGCGGTCATGCAGTCCGTGGGTGCAAACGGATGGTGTAGTGAACACCGATGCGTACCATGCGAAAGTGCTGACTAGCATCATCAACCGTTCCACAGTTACCGCGCACATGAACGGAAGTCGTGTATCATCATTTTATGAGCTGAAATTCCCAGCGGACCACTCGATTAAAATACGACCTTCCTTTATTTGACGATTTTCATGCAATTTTCTTCCCATCGTGCTCGGCGTTTTCATCTTTATTTTAAGCGCGCCGCTCACATGAATGCGACATAATAGCAGAAAATGATCTCAAACCAAGCACAAAATGCTGCCTTTTGCCCGTCTGACCTGCTGGCGCCGTCTGGGTCGGACGAGACCAGGCTGCCGGCCTGGCCGTGGGCCGCCGGCCTGCGGGGTTGGAGTGTGGGGGAGGGGCGTGCGCTGGTCACGGTGTATCGGGCGGGTGGTTCCATCTCAGGACGCCGAACTCAGCCGATGCCCAATGAGGCATAGACTTGGGTTTACGACCTCAGTATAGCCTGCGGGAACGTCAGTCCACTCTGGGCGGTCCCGACCCGGCCGCCACAGATGGCGCTGCAGTCGCCTGCCGCAGCGGAACATCGCCTACCATTGGCAGGCTGGAGACGCGGCAGTGGCAGTGCGCCGAGCGGCCACCGGGATCGGAGCAATTGCAGCGTGTGTGGGTCCACCGGAGCCGGAGCAGTCGCAGCGCGCGTGGGTCCACCGGAGCCGGAGCAGTCGCAGCGTGCGTGGGTCCACCGGAGCCGGAGCAGTCGCAGCGCGCGTGGGTCCAGCGGAGCCGGAGCAGTTGCAGCGTGCGTGGGTCCACCGGAGCCGGAGCAGTCGCAGCGTGCGTGGGTTCATTGGAGCCGGAGCAGTCGCAGCGCGCGTGGGTCCACCGGAGCCGGAGCAGTCGCAACGTGCGTGGGTCCACCGGAGCCGGAGCAGTCGCAGCGTGCGTGGGTCCACCGGAGCCGGAGCAGTCGCAGCGTGCGTGGGTCCACCGGAGCCGGAGCAGTCGCAGCGTGCGTGGGTCCACCGGAGCCGGAGCAGTTGCAGCGTAAGTGCGTCTGAGTTTGGTAAGCCGACAGTGATCACTGAATATGTGGATAGCCTAACCGGCTGGACCATGGTGAATTAGCTCTCCGATGTCTTCACGGAGGGGATTTCCTTTGGCCAATTCACACGTTGTCTATGGGACCGTGTCCATTCCACCCTCCTAATCCATTTGTTATCAGCTGTGCCCACCCTTTAACCTCTGGTTCGCACTCCTTAACACAAAGTAGTGTGCTTGTGGCTGGCTGTGATCGTGATTGGAAGTAACGCATACGTACGTAACATTCCGTAGCATTCTTTTAAGCATCTACCCCAAATTTCGTAAACGTTTTGTCTACACCCGTACCCGTGACTTTCTCAAAAGCTGTGTCCAGCCCGGCCCGTTCTCCATTCCATATGAGTATCCATGGACTTACCCAATCCATAAAGATCTCCACTAGCTGTGAACAGCATCCACTGTGGAAAGGGAGGGTGGGGGGTGGGGGGAGGGGAGGGAGCCAGTTGTGAACATAGTGCTCATAGAAGGCCGGCTATGATCGGCGTCCATTCAAGACCGATTGCCGTCAAATTTGAGTGGCGTGATTGGACCAGACTTAGCCAGTGTCTCCTGTGGAGCAGCTGTGGCGAGGGTCCGCTACGGACCAATCGTAGCCAGGGAGCTCACCGGTTATTACGTGCGATGGGGGTGACCGCGGCAGGCCACCTGTGGCCATACAGTGCCACGGTACCGGCTGGCTCGGAACAGAGCAGGAGGGCTATTGTACCATTGGCGAACGGGCAAAAGCTGGCGTAAGATGGTTGACTTGAAAGCATTTCTTACAGCATGGATCCAAATTTACTCCAGCCGTGGTAATGTGATCGATTATATTTATGTTGAAAGCCTGGTCGACCCTTGCAAGTGTGAATAACAGAGTAACTCAGATAACTGGAAATCCCAACAACGAATACCTGTAAGCAAGCGATTTTTCCCGACATATAATACTGTGTGTTTGACGAGCATATCAACACTCCATGCCCTGAAACACGACACTTTAGACGCATTTAATTCGGTCGTCATTTTAAATGTGTGCTTTAATTCACCGGGAACTATTAAAGTGCTTCGTTTACCAGTGGCTGAATCTGTCTCTAGGCTTTGGAAGTATTGAAATCCTCCCTCACTCTGGTGTAATTCATGACACATCTTACCCTGCTGAGATCATTCATAACATGCAAAGGAACGTAATTCCTTCGGGCTCAGTTTTTATTCATTCGTGCACATCCATCTGTCTGTTTTTATGTTTATGCGGCCACAAATGATTGGAGGCTGTCTGCGGCCTATACAAGCTGTATAGATTGCTGAGCTTGCTGTCACGCTGTGCCTGGATAACAAACAGGAGGCGCATGCCAGCGAATAGCACGAGGCGCGCCACTGCATGTCAATTCGTCGCTGTCAGCTGTTAAGGTCACATGAACGCTGTTGTTTAGGATCTTTAACATACTACCTGCACCTTTCCAAGTCACTGACTACGCACATATAAAACAAATGTCCCCGCCCCCTTGACCAGCATCGGCGCGTTTGAGCCTGCATCGCCGAGTGCCCCGCGTCGAGACTGCACAGCGGCCACCCGTCGCGGACTCGCTCTGACTGTCAGATCCGCTCGAGGGCGCCGCGTGCCCCGCGTCGGGGCTGCACAGCGGCCACCCGCCGCGGAGTCCCTCTGACTGTCAGTCCCGCTCGAGTGCGCCGCGTGCCCCGCGTCGAGACAGTCCCGCTCGAGGGCGCCGCGTGCCCCGCGTCGAGACTGCACAGCGGCCATCCGCCGCGGCGTCCCCCTGATGTCAGATACTTTCGAGGGCGCCGCGTGCCCAACGTCGAGACTGCACAGCGGCCACCCGCCGCAAACTCGCTCTGGCTGTCAGATCCGCTCGAGGGCCTGCAATGCAGCCTCCCGTAGGGCGGCGGCCCTGGCGGCCAGCCACCGCCTCTGGGCTAACGGGCTGCGGTGCTATACCACTTCTTGCTTGGCCCACTAGTTCTACATCTCCGAACCAGTCAAAGAAATGAACACGAATGGATCAAACCAAACCATAATTAGACAGAATAAAAACAAAAGTGTGGCCAGCCTGGTTCGACTAGATTATGCCCAGAGTCAAACCGTACTGTGAACTATGTACAACGTTACAGTTTCATCATTATTAACGCCTGATGAACAAGCCTTGCTCGCCCGTGACCTACTGCGGATGTCGACAACACTCTACGTATGAGTTTAGAGCAATGAATGCCGCAATGTCTTAACAACTATGATGCCTTTTCCTACTTTTTCGGACTAAAAATTATACTCGGTAGATGGCCTTCCTCGTTCTTAGAAGATGAGGCTGGCTGCGCGACCGTTATCCCGCACGATCGGTCACACGTTGACTTTTGCCTTTATCGCGACCTTTACTCTGCACGGTCGTTATCCCGCACAATATGTTTACATTATCATCCTCATCCAATAGGGACTTTTCACGCACAATCTTGCCATCCAAGGTGTCCATTCAATCTTCATACACTGCGATGTTTTGCAATGCTGATATTTATCCGGTGTGGTCTTTTGATACATTACCTTTGTTTACAACCTTTTGCCATGTAATCTCCAGCCATATAATCTTGCATCGTGTTGCCATGGACCGACAATGATAACATTTTAGGGGCATTTAAGCATGCACAAAAGCGCTGCCAGGGAAGTCGGATGGCCGAATAAATTAGCATGCAGTAATGTGTTTTGCATATGTCAGATATGCGTTTTGCACATATCTGACAACAGATAAGAGTTCTAGAGTCCGGTAGATGAGAAGTGGCGTCGTGCTTCCTTTGATAACTGAGTGGTGCACGCTGGCGCAAAATGTGTTGACGGAGGACTTTCTGCGATGAATAAACTAGCCTCCGTATTTTACATTTATGCATCTAACAGCAAGGACAAACAACGCACTGATGCGTTCTCACCACCTCCTGCGTAACATACCAGACTAGCAATGGTCGCGCTTTTGGGATTGAGTCACTGAGACCTAATAAGCCGTCGGTATAACCTCGACTATGAGCGTATTCAAGCTGCTTTTTCAACCCGGATTTTCTGTAAAATTATTAGTTAGCACTGCCTTGAGGGTTTTTGCTTGTTGCAAACAAGTATCACGAGTAAATTGCCAAGCCTTAACTGACGATAAAATTTACCCGCTGAACTGGTCATTGCCACATCCGTCCCTGACACACAAGCGGCTCACATACTCTAGACGGGTGCCGAAATACATTAAGGTGATGTGTCGATTGTCTGACATTTGTCATTGTCACAGGTGCTCTCCCGTCCTTTTTCTCTATTGAGTGTGCCATTAGCTCCACGCTTTCAAAGTCAATGTGTCAAAACGCTGCCGTTATTATTTTGAGCCCCGAGAAGACTAAACTGACTCCAGTAGCTCCAGATTATGGCTGCGAAGTTGACCCGTTGGATATGATTTGTGTAAAAATTACTGCGCGCAGAAGGAGTTAAGGGAGCTGCCTCTATATGGAACTAGGTAGAGGAGATTTTGATGAATGGCTTGAAATACCGATATCACCGAAGGCAGCATATGTCCAGCTCTTTTTATAGGAATTGAGCAAGTTTAAAGTTTATGAATGTCAGCTCATAGTCTATTCGTTTATCATTATAAGTTTACGCTTTCATTATGTTGTAATTCTGGAGCCAGATTTTACACTAAAAACATCTTCAGGTAACATAGAAAGTTAACAGCGCATCATGGCACCACATATTGACATTTCTGTATTGGCTAGATGCTCAAATTTGCGTGCAAGCGTAAAAAGCTTCAGGTATAACAGTTTTGTTTCATCTGAGAACCACACAGCTTGTTAGCTGTTCCGGGCTGACCCAGTCTATCTGCGGTCGTATCAGCGGTCGTTGCACATTGCATCCCATCCTGCCAGTCATGGTGCCGGGGATGGGAGCTGCTCTGACGGCCGGAGCCGGATCGCAGCCAGCCGTGAGCATCGCCTCGTTGCGAACCGGTGATCACGGCCGCTAACGAGGCGGCCGCCGCTGTCCGGACAGACGGCACCTCTGCAGCCCAGGAACGCGGACCAAACCACCCGCCGCTGTCCGAACAGATGGCATCGCTGCAGCCCAGGAGTGTGAGCCAAACTGTCCGCCGCTGTCCGAACAGACGGCATCGCTGCAGCCCAGGAGTGGGAGCCAAACTGCCCACCGCTGTCCGAACAGACGGCATCGCTGCAGTCCAGGAGGGCGGACCAAACCGCCCTCCGCTGATGGAACAGACGGTACCGCTGTAGCCCAGCGGTGCTGGTCTAACTGCCCGTCTGCCCGGCTGCCGCCGACTGGCGTCAACGGCGGCGGGCGTGGCACGCGCCGTGGGTAGCGGAATACCAGCAAGTACCGATGGCAGAAATATTGACGATATTCATACTAATCAGTGGGGAAGGATATACACAACTCGCTGTGTCCCGGGCGGCTTCGTTCTTAGCCTGCTTCGGGCGCCACTGAATCTTGTTCCATCCAGTTAATTAGTATTCAGTCTGGTTAAAGTCATCAAACGCGGATGCTTCTTCGCGGAACCTTCCATTGCGCCTTATGCTCCAAGCAAGTGGTCACTAATAAGCAAATGCCTCAAGTGAAAGACCCTATTAATTAAAAAGATGCATGTTTTAATCTGAAAGACGAATACACACGGGTGTGCGAGTCAGCTTTAGAACAACATCGCCATTGTCTTGCAGTATAGCGTGCCGGCTGCTTGCTTATCACCGGCGGAACGTTTCATCAGTCCGTGACCGCTCAAGCTAAAATGGTCACATTGAAAGACGAGAGAAACGACGGTTAGTCACCTGCATTTACGAAGGTAGTATGGAGATGTCAGGCAACTGTGACCCTACAACACTCAGGAAGATATGTTGAGGGTATATGGCTAATCTGACACCTTTTGGCAAACGTCTCCCAGTTAATCAACTCCCAACGAGCGTGCACAAACTGATCAGCAAATGTTGCAGTGGCAGACCGCGGCACTTTTGAACAGTTTATCGAGAACATATCTGTGGACGCTCCCGCAAAGCGTGTATGTCTGTCGGTGAAGCTAGAAGGAAGCGGACGATCGTTGCAGCTACTGTAAAGCTATGCCTAATATATAAAATAACAGCCTTATTTGATAAAAAGTGTGCTAGTGGAAGACACACAAAACCCTCCACGGCATAAGATATCTGCTGACTTGGTTTTGGCTCAGAAAATACTAACAACAGTGTGATGCGGCCTCTTTTGGCACCTTCTTGGCAGCGCAACGAACCACTTAACCCCATTAAAGCTGGGCGCTTGTCGACTGAAAGGGTGCCCGTGACTCTAAGAGTCACTGAACGTCGCTAATTTCGGGCATTGTTTACGGTCCGGAGCATAATCAGGTGGTCAGGAAAATCCAATCTTGGAATTGGAGTCGAGATCAGGGAGTCGGGTTTGCCCTGGGAGTCGAGATCAGCGATCATGAGTCTATAGCGCAGCAGAAGGCTGTCAAAATGGTGGGGTTACCTATGATGGCTGTGATTTTGAATTTTGCCATTTGTATATAGGAGGCTAAGTACTTGAAAACATGGATAAACCCCAGGATGAAGGATAAAAGATCATTAAGCAGGGACTTTCTGCGGTTGGGGAAACGAGCTCCTCTCTCTCCGAACATCTTGAATGACTTCCGGGTAGTTCCTGGTTATTGAATCAAGCTGGCAGCGCCTGTCAGCTGGTAAATTTAAAATATTTCAGCAAAAATGAATTAATGATACATGAAGCTACGTAGTTATGACGCCAAAAAACATTCCCCTGGATGTTTGTTTTCACAGGTAATTCCCAGTTCCTTTCCCGTTCAGGTTCGTTCCTTGTCATGCACCATCTGGTTTGACTGCAGGTCAGTTAGGTCATCCACACTAACCAAAAGCACACTACGCTACCGGCAAAGCTCATGCGAAGTCAATTTATAAGAATCAAACCGATTTTTCCACAATTTTTGTTGCACCATGTTAACGCATTTTCCATCCACTGTTTAAAGACGCAGTCACCAAAGGTCACCGCAGATCATGTTGCCCGGAAGGAAAGAAAAGCCGCACCCAGTTAGCCGGTCTATCCGGACCTGACTTGACGTGTTCTTAACACGCGCTTGGTTGAGGGAGGAGGGAGGGGGTCATTTGAACCTCCGCCCCCGAAGGTTTTTTCCGGAATAACTCCTAAATGGCGCCGTGTAGCCGCGTCAATACCTGGTATGGCTGCAAGCAATTGCATGAACTCTTGACGCTCATTTAAAATTGCATTATTCCAAATACGTCAACAGACAACTTTCGTGGACTTCATGAAGGTCAGATGAGGTCATTGATCTACGACAACCCCGATCATCCTTTCAGCCCCGCAGGTCTTTGGTCATCGTCACCCCATGAAGGTCAAATAGGGTCACTGACCTGAATTGAGCGCCAGTGACCTTTTGCTCAGAAGAGGCGTTTATGTTAGAGGGAGCTGTATGAGGTCCGATGAGATCACTTCGGACATCGATCTGGAGTTTGACCTTGCTGGGTCTGATTCGACACGAGAGGCATAGCCTAGGGCTCTCAGGATTTGATGCAAGTGAGTTCACATACATGCCTACTTGCCCGGTAAATTTGTCGTCTCTAGCTCTCTTACAAGCATCAGAAGAAAAGGCGGCTCAGCGGTTTCCAAAAAACTTGATGGTTGCCTTCTTGACTTATGTCTATTTTTGGTCTCTTCCAAAGCTTTCAAATGCGTTTGAATCTCGTCTGTCCCGTAATTTTGAGTCCCACAGGTGCTCGAATACGCAAGGTGAAAACGGCCAGCAGAACTATGTGAAGTGAGGGCTCTATTTTGATAACGGCTGGCTATAACATTAAAAACGCTCCTAGATGGCTTGCGTTGAAGACTCTCAAACGACTAGTGCTGATGTCTCAGACTCAACGTAAACACATCTGTGTGGGATTGGATTCATGATCACAGCAGCAAAATCTCCCTTCATCTAAAACCAGCATCTGCATACCCTTGAAGGCCGCTACAGTCGCATACCCTTAAGCTCACTTGAGCGTTCAATCATGGCTGTAGGAGCCCAAGATCGGCGGGTCCGGTCGTCACGTTCGCTCGAGCGCCGATGATATCGGCTGTGGCGGAGCTGGACGCGGCGCGGCGCGCGCTGCGCACGGCGGAGATCGGAGCTGCTCGCGGAAGCTCTCCGGCCGCCCGCGGCGTGCTCACCAGTGCGCCGTCTGCAACTCATGTGGGGCCGATCGGTCATTCGGTGAATGACTCTGCACTGCCGGGTCACTCGGCACATTCGCTGCCATTGACTCCAGGACAACAGAGGGCTGGGCTGACCGACTCGAGCAGAACGCACACTCAGGCGGAGCTGGCTTGAGGAAGCACTATAGCACAGACCTCAATAGAGATGAGCAAGCATGAAGCGAGTTGAGTCTAAGGTATGAGAGGCTACAGTTTGTAGATGTATGGTCTTGGTTGAACTGTGGGCAGGAATAGCTAAGGGCAGTGAACTCGATGACGCTAAATATATCATCATTCTGAATGTCTACAAGAGTGCGGGTAGGACCTTGCCTATGTTGCCCATTTTGTTTTGTTAACTCAATTGCAGAGGCTCATTTTAAAAGACAATGACGACAGAGCTCCCTCGCCACAAATGCGCGTAACTCATGGGTGCTGTACATGAGCGCATGCAGGACACCACAGATACGTGAGCGAGGACAGGATGGTGACACCACAGATTGCGCAGACGGCCACTGGTGACGCAGTGCTTTTGACGCGCAGGGCGTGAGCCTGCGCAGATGGCCACTGGTGACGCGGTGCTTTTGACGCGCAGGGTGTGAGCCTGCGCAGATGGCCACTGGTGACGCGGTGCTTTTGACGCGCAGGGTGTGAGCCTGCGCAGATGGCCACTGGTGACGCAGTGCTTTTGACGCGCAGGGTGTGAGCCTACGCAGATGGCCACTGGTGACGCAGTGCTTTTGACGCGCAGGGTGTGAGCCTGCGCAGATGGCCACTGGTGACGCAGTGCTTTTGACGCGCAGGGTGTGAGCCAAGGATTTTTCCACAACTTTGCCGTAATCTTCACGGCAGGTCTTAGAACCATTTGAAGCATTCTGTCACGGCATCCTGATCCGGGTTTCCTGTTACCTCTTTTTGGTATCCAGGCTCCTATAGAGTCATACAGATGCGTTGTGTCATAAACTTGGGTGGGGAGTGAAAAGTAAAAAATGACACAACCTGCCCCGAAAATATGTTAGCAAATAAGATTTTCCAGGACTCGGTACTATTTCTTCTAAAGTCCGGGGATCTAGAGTCCAAATAAGGGGGAGGGGGACTAGAGCTCCCTAACTGAATAGGAAGCTACACCTTTTGAGTCATATAGCGGGTAAATGCCGGTGTGCCTCTGGGTGGTAACGGTCCATTTTATCAAACGCACAATAAAATGTAACAAACGCATCAATCCAGTCAGTTAGTGAAACGACATAAAACCCTACCTGGCTCACCGGTCAACTGCAAATGTCCTGTTTGGGGCTACATGAAAGCCGCCAATCAACGGAGACCAAGAGCACGGCGTAGACGCATAATCCATAAGTCCATAGATAGAGGAGTCACGTTTTTCCGGAAGTGGTATGTTTTGTCTTCAGGCCCAGTTATCAGTTCGCACGATCGTACCGCCTGTTGTTCGTCGAAGCCTAGCTGCACTGCCTACCCACCACGTTTTGTTACGGAGTCTCGCATTCGCGTTACCGACGCCCCAGTTTTCACTTAGCTCGTATCCAGGCTGGAGATGGCCACCAAAGCGCAGCCGCTCCCTTCTCACACTCGTACTCCGCTCAGCCACGCACATTACGCCGGAAATCAAGGCTGTTTATATGCAGAACGGGCAGGGAGACGGCGAGTGTCTACGTAAAGTTTAATGTTGGAGGCGGGGCGCATAAAGTTCCCGACGCAAAATCAAGGAAGCTTTGGTAAGGCTTCCAGGACACCCGCGAGGGTTGGCGTTGGAGCTCGGTCGCGCTTGTACTGTAAATATTATGCTGCACGTGGTCCAGTGACGCAGGCGGGGGAGGGGAAACAGGAGTACGTGCCCTCTGCCTCCCCTTCGGTCTCGACGGGACCTTCAGGCCCTTCGGGGCCGACAATTAAAGACCAGATTCGAAGCCCCAAAGGGCTCGAAGGGCTGGCCAGAGGTCGTATTAAGGGACCCCGGCCCGCGAGGCCGGGCCCTCCAAAACCATTCCGAGGGCCCGTGGCGCCACTGGTGCCCCCTTTGCCCCCTGAGCGCAGTGCCGGTCTCTACGGCGGTTAGGCGCTATCAGCACCTAACAGTCGGCTCCGTGTCGGTCTGGGCCTGATGACCCATTTCCTATGCAAAGACAGGGCCCAGGCCCGCGACTTACATTGGTCAGGGTCACTGAGTCAATGAGGGGCCCCAATTCGGCCAGGGAAAGCATTCAAAGGGGTCGGAATAAGCACCCGAAGGTCCTCCTTCTGCGGGCCCGGATCCACGAAGCCTGTCCCTCATATGTTAGTTAGAAAGTCTCTTACATCTATTAAGTTCCCCCGGGGACAATGCGCGCTTTTACTTTCATGAGAAGCCACTAACACCGGACAGTTGGCCCCGTACCCGTCTGAGCCCTGAGGGTCTGTTTTCTAAATAGGGACAAGGCCAGGGGCCGCGATTTGCAATGGTCAGGGTCACTGCAACAACGAGGGCCCTTGTTTCCGTCAGGGGTCCATGATGTCTCGCAGGATGTCCTATGCCGACAAGGGATTCCGAATCAACTAGGGAAGCATTAGTAGAACAGGGTCAGGGGCGGGACCCCAATGCTGGGGGCCTCCGGCGTTGGTCGAGACCATCTGACAGTAGAATGTGGGAGTTTATGGGAGTCCACAATGAGACAATGGAAGGGCACTGTGACAGTCTGTCCCCAGAACAGAAAAGAAGAGGGGGAGAAGCGGCTGAAACACGTCAGCCAGGGGCTCGATTTGTGCCAATTGTTGGACCTACAGCGATAAGGGACCTTTTTGGGTCAATGCAGGTTCCTGTGTTGATCCGGAGCTAGCGTCCGAGGGTCTCTCGTGTGAGGGTGGGAACCAATGTATTATATACCCCTCCAGGGACATCCAGACCGACCAGGGGACCCCGCCTTCATGTCGCCGGAATGGCAGCCGGTAGGCATCCCGCACTTGGACGGAATGACACTTCAGCCCCTGATCGGGAGCGATAGCGTGCCCATAGTGGTCTATCCGCCGGACTCTTATCCGGAAAAGGTCAAGATCCTCGTCAGTGTTCAATAAGATGGATCGACATGAGGTCAAAAATAAAAAGGTCAACCCATGTTTGCCTGCGGGCGTCCGTCCTGTTGCGGAGCCGACTTGTGAAACAGATGCAGTAAAAATCTGAGCCTGCTCGCTCGCGGTCTGAGGAGCGAGAACGCCGATGGCCAGCGTTATCAGCACCGTAAAACCGAGCGGTTTTGACCGTTGCAGATTACACCGGGCGGCGAACACTAGGCGCGCGAGAATGACCGTCATGAGGTAATGCTCCGAATGTCTTTCAAAATTAAGCTGTATCATGCAAAGATTAGATCGGGGCACATGTTTCGCCTGCATAATTTTGATGCCATCCTCTGAGCGGATTAAAAGTCGGAGCAGCGTGCAAAATAGCGAGTCTACATTTACTGTTCCAGTTTCGCCAGCAGATTTCATTACCAGTTTGCGGCGTTGTAAACTCTAATCCATTCATATCATCAATCTAAACATAACACAGGTGAAATACACTCCGGGAATATGTTCTAAGCGTACGAATTGATTTCCTAAAACATTTAAAGGAACTCTTCCAGCAAGTCATTATTTCAATCTGGCTGTTGGTAGCTCCTGGTGTCAACAGCGCGACCAACATCTCGCGGCCTACGAACCTACGACGTCGGACGCTGGGATATTTGGTTCCAAGACTCGCGAGTGCGCATGCTTCGAAACCATGTCACGTAATTTTTCCAGCAATCCGTTCTGAAAGAACGTTGAGCATTCTCAGACAAACATGGATTAGCTTTCTCAATACAAATTGTTGAACTCAGTTTGATTTACAATCTACGTTCACGGTATCCTGAATACTTTTGTAGAACCGATGCAATTCTGGAAAACCTCTGAGTGCTGTCAGTTCAGGGAAGGTTCACGGAACCATTGGGAAATGAATGGCGAAAACAGTGTATTTTCCTGCAGCCACTTACCGCTTGCTTTCTTCAGTCAATCGACTTAAAATACAAACAGAATTCCCTCTTGTGATAGTTCATGGCTGCTGTTCCAGTTGAAGACAAGGAAACATAATAATAAAACGATAACAACTGCACATCGAAATTAAGTGGGCGATATCAGATGATTTCTTTTTGATGTTTGTGTGTGTGGGGGAGGGGGGAGGGGGCTCAAATCATCAAGTGCAAGCCCTGTGCCCCTTACGAAGACTTCGGCTGGGCCTCTGACGGGCCCATATCTGTAAGGCATGCAAGCGTAGTGCTCCCCATGCTCATTAGGGTGTGTCATCGAGGGGGTGAATCTCTTGAAACCGGCTGAGACAAAATTTTTCCTTGGCACACGGATTAATGATAAACTTTCAGGTCGGTCGCACCGCACCAACGTTGGTATTCGTGAGGCGGGAGCAGTTTTTCTTTGGTAGGCCAGGAAAGCCGTCTTCAATGCTAGCGCCACCTATTTTCCGCACTGGGATCTTCCTCCAACAAATCTCAAAGCCGCCACTTTCCACACCACTAGTACTTGGTGGATTAAGCATGAACTAAATATCATGGAGAGCACCAGCAAAACATTGATAAACAGCTTTAATGGTGGCTTTTTAGTAAAGAACATTAATTTTTGGCGAAACCCAAAGCTGTGCAGTTATGAGAATGCTCCAGCAGACCGGCTTAGGTTCAAGTTTGTTATTGCTAACGCATCACTGTGATGTTGATTTGCAAGTTGTGTGCTTTTTACGTGGGACATATGGGCTTATTAGTGTAGTTTTGCCGGTACTGAAACATTTCTTTCGAACAATTACTGGCAAAAATATGCCAAAGGCTACACGGTCGCGCACAGAACATTTTGTGATAGGCCACCCAGCTCTACTGTCCCACCACCAACTGCCGACTACGGAAAAGCCTTGAGCTACATCAGGTGGCTGAGCGAATCGAAGAGGACTCTCACTAACATCATTTTCAAGACCGCGACGGTAGAAATCAGGGCACGGTGGACCAACGAAGCGATTTTCGTTCATGATCTAAAATACGCGACAAAATTGATCGAGAGGGATTAATATCCTCCCAACAGAGCTATAAGCAAGAAATCAAAGAAAGAGAGTGGCAGCCATGCCGCCACGGCGAAATTCAACAAACTTCTTGATGTCGCGAAATGCAAGTGCAATCCTCAGTGCAGCTTTCCATGACCAGTTGCCTGCACTGTGCATCAGGGGGAAGTTGCCATGAAGGACCAGTGCAGGCACCGGAAGCTCACCCTGGGGTCATATGACCGGGATATGACTGTGACTAGGAAGGCTCGCGAGGTGCGGAGGATGGCCAAACAACTCCAGGGGCGTCGTGGCTCGGCCGCCAGTGAGACGGTGCCTGCTGCTGAACCTGAATCGCCTTTCCCGCCGACTGCTGAGCCCGCGCCACCTGCTGAGCCAGCGCTGGCTGCTAGTACTGACCCTGAGCCTGCTCCAGGACCAAGTGGTTTCAGCGCTGGCGAGTCAACCGGCCGCTGCTGCTATCACCAACGCCTTTCGACAAGACAGCAGAGTCGGACTGACTTCTTGAAATCAAACATTGTGGATCCTAAGAAGATTTGCTGCGCAAGAGACAGAGCGAGAAGCGAGACGGCTCGTTAAAAATTTTTAAGCAATCCACGAGGCAGGTTTGGCCATCCTCCATTCCGACGGGCGGGAAGATAGGAGCTACTTGAGCCACACGGAGTCAGATGAATGCCGTCGAGAAACATGTGATTGTCATCACTGAGCCAGGCAGCCGCTGCGTGACTCATTTTGCGTCCGAATTCGGCTGCGCCCTGCACTTGATCAACGAGCTACACTCCGTGAGCCCGCAGTGCGGCGGTCACGTAAATGTGCTCGGCTGCGATGGCACGGCCGTCAACACTGAAATGATAGGCGACGTGTTCCGGCTGTTTGAGCTGGCCACCGAGTCACCCGTACACTGGTTCACCTGCCAGCTGCACGGCAACGAGCTGAACCTCCTCCATCTGCTGCTGACCTTGGACAGCACGACCCGGGATCGAAATGTTTCTATGTTCGTTTTGGGTTTCCAGGCTGTGAGCAGTTGCTGTTTGGGCCGGTGCTTCGAATACACAGGCTCGGCAAGGAGCATGATGTGCATGGGTTCACCCTACCGCCCCCCCTTCCTTCTCTACGTCCGTGGTACAGGCTGCAGAGCTTGCTGTATGTATTAAGTTGTACACCAGACAATATATTCTGAGTCATATGCTATACATAGTTTTGTTTGCATCACTATGGTTGTCTTCGAGGAGTGAAAGTCTAAAGCAATGCCAACCAGCACATTCGTACGAGTTCATACCCAAAAGCTTATAAAGTCTCCGCCAAATGGCAATCAATCGGGCAATGTCTGATCCGCATATTAGACCTCAGATCGGGGCATGCATTACGACCGCTTAAGGCGCGCTCGGCAGCATCGTTTCTATAGGCCAAGGTATTTTGTGTCGCTTGCCGCCCACGGCTTGGCGTTACCTGTGGCGGCGAACTCCGCTCAGCATGGGGTGACCGCAACGCGGGGTGTCGGTTTACGGTGATTTTTCAATCGACTCGCGCCTCACGAATTTGAGTTTTTGGGAAGAACTTTTGCTATAGCGTGTATTTTGAGACTCCTGCGCCGAAGAATTTCTTTGTCTCACTTGGTTTTGCTACTGATGACACACCCTGCAATGAACATTGAGCACACACAGCTATGAACATTGTTCATAGCTAAAAGTAACAACTGTAGTACAATTTTTTCAAGCATTTTATTGCCACACTAGTGTATTCGCATGCCGGTCCTTTCTGACTTCTCCATATACAGATGCTACATGAAAGACAAAGCTTTCTTTCTGTTCAGTTGTGTCTGTCCGACGTCAATCGTAAACGAAAGGTGGACAGGACAACATTGTCAAGTCAGCCCAGCCTCGTAAAGCATATGCCCATGTTTCCTGTTTTCAGCTCTGCTGTCGTCCATTGACTCGGCCTCGGCGTACCTGGAGGCCTTCGCTATGAACAGCCTGCAGCAGCGGGTGCCGGGCCTGCGGCGCCACGACGCCCGCACGTCCACCATCCGGCAGCACTACTACCCGGAGGGTGGCTGGGGCTGGGTGGTCTGCGGCTGCGCCTTCCTCGTCCACCTGCTGCTCACCGGCCTCCAGCTCAGCTACGGCGTTCTTCTGCTGCTCGTGCTCACCGTCTGGGGCCGCGAAAGCTACCTGCAAGCGGGTCAGTGCTGAGGGCCAGATGCCTATACCCTCAGGCGGGCCAATGATGGGCCTTAGCGAACTGGCACGGTCTCCGCAAACGTAGAAGCCAGTCAGCGCTGTGAGACTGTACCTATATACCTACACACCTATACCGTGAGGCCGGTCAGTGCCAAGGTCCAGAAAGTCATGCACTCGGGTTGGTCAGGTTGAGGCTAGATACATGCATGTTCAGGTTAGTAGCGTCGGGTTCAGACGTACAGGCACAGCTCCCTCCAGCCCGCAGGCTGGTCACTGCCGAAGTTCAGGTGGGAATGAAGTGTAGATACCATTCCACAGCTGCATCACATCGCAGCGTAGTACTGGCAGTGGACCAGCTGCACCTCATTGCAGCGCAGTACTGGCAGTGGACCAGCTGCATCACATCGCAGCACAGCACCGACACTATCTCAGCCAGCTACAACAAAGGCGTTTCTCATTGATCTGCCATGCTAGCCCGGTTTCAGCCCAAATTTCACCATTTTCTATCGGAACGGCTCGGTAGATATGTTTGGAAGCTCGGAATATACTGGCTGTCTTTTCCAGTTTTGGTGAAATATTTGAGACACTGTAAGCTATTTGCGTAGTTAGCTGACGATTTGCATATGCCATTCACGTTGGTTTTAGCTTCCAAAGCCTTTGAGCGTGTCTCGCTTCATACCAGGGAGGGGGGGGGGGGGGGGGCGGTGGACCAGCCATGTCAGAGAGTTCCGTGTGGGCCAAACCAGCCATGTCATGGAGCTCCGTGTAGGACGGACCAACCCTGTCAGACCCTGTCAGAGAGCTCCATGTGGGGCGGACCAGCGATGTCAGAGAGCTCCATGCGCGGCGGATTAGCAATGTCAGAGAGCTCCATGTCGGGTGGACCAGCCACATCAGAGAGCTCTGTGTGCGGGCGGACTGGCCGCCATCCGCGGCCCGTCCTGCCGGTCGCTGTATAATGTTCCGCCTGTGTGAAACTCTCAGCCGCGTGCCAGCCACGGCTCGTATCTGACGCCATTCATTTCCCCTCGGCGACTAATTCCGTCGGTTCGTCGTCTGCTATGAGCAGTTAAGCAGCGGGCGTCTTTCGAAACCCATCGTAACTCGCCGTCTCACGCGCTGCGCCCGTCTTGATAGCGCGCCGGTGACGGCAGCGCCACAACGCGGCAGCGGCCGTTGCGCGCAGCTGTCCGAGCCTAGCGCGGAGCGCGCTGGCCGTCCACGGCGCCGGGCCCATCAGCAGCCCTTCCGCGCGCCGTGCCACCATTTATCGGACAGCCGTCGGACGCGCGTCGGCGGTCGGAAGCGGACGGAGCGGCCGGCCGGGACGCGCTGGCCGCCAGGCCGATCAGCCGATGACGGCGTAATGGGCGCTCTGATCACCGGCGGCCGGCCGCGCTCCGGGGCACATGCGTGCCGCACAGTCCGGCCGAGGAGGGCTCACCCAGCAAGATGACACATGTCACGCCGGCTGCGGAGGGCTCACCCAGCAAGATGACACATATCACGCCGGCCGAGGAGGGCTCACACGGCAAGAGGACACATGTTACGCCTGCTGAGGAGGGCTCACACGGAAAACTCGCACATGTCAAGCCGGCAGAGATAGCTCGTTGCCACATGGAAGTTCGCTGCCAGCGCCGGTACTTGTCTTGTGGTAGTGACTTACCACCGTCAGACCGGGAAAAAATCAAATTGACATGATTCGAACTTATCTGTGACTGAACACGAACTTCTCTTAACTTGTCCGTAATTACGGAAACGGCCCGACGTTACGCAACCTGGAGTTCCATATCTAAGCATAGACTAGGGGGATGTATCCCGCTGGCGATGCATATACATATTCAAAATGCAAATATACCACCAAATGTACCAACACACGTCACTGGAGTGTTGGTTGTCCTCACAAGACGGAGAGAAAACGGCGCTGACGATAAGGACGCATCTGCAAGATATAACTTTTCTGCATTGCGCTCTACTGAGGTCAGTAATTATTGATAGAATGTCAGGGGTTGTGTTAAAATTCCACCCTTGCATCCCAGCAGATGCTCATTTCATGCAAACCATTTCCGCCTTGGACGGCCCGCAACAGCGACATGCGCGCTTCGCCGCACGCTGTAACAAATCCCATTGACCGCCGCAGCGCTGTCCATTTGTACAACATGCTATTACGGCCGCGAATCGTAGCGTGTCGGGGGAGGGGAGGGGGGGGGGGGGCGACTGTCCGAGGGCCAGTAATGGCGGCGTCATGTACCCCGTCCGATCGGAGCCTCTCTCCGCTGACAAATGGGATCGTTTGCGGATGA
This sequence comes from Pollicipes pollicipes, assembly GCF_011947565.3. NCBI lineage: Eukaryota > Metazoa > Arthropoda > Thecostraca > Pollicipedomorpha > Pollicipedidae > Pollicipes > Pollicipes pollicipes. The sequence continues at coordinate 36,841,178 of NW_023596576.1, forward strand.
CCAGCAGGATCCGAGAGCCAGCACTGAGCGTGGGCAGCCACTCAAGACCGGCTTTGTGGACGGAGTGCTGATGCATTGCACCCCGATAGTTATCGCCGGCTCTAGTTAGCCGGCTTTATATTTTTGTGAGTGATGGAGGGGTGGATCTGTGCCCACGGGATTGAGCCAGCGAAGATGAAATCCAGATGTGAGCCGCACCCGGGTTTGATACGAGCCACGGTTCTCTCTCTCTCTCTCTCTCTCTCTCTCTCTCTCTCTCTCTCTCTCTCTCTCTCTCTCTCTCTCTCTCTCTCTCTCTCTCTCTCTCTCTCTCTCTCTCTCTCTCTCTCTCTCTCTCTACCTCTTTCTCTTTCTCTCTCCCGCTCTTCCTCTCTTCCCCTCTCTCTCTCTCCCTCCCTCTCTTTTTCTCTCCCCCCGCTTCCCTTATGGCCGGACAGACTTTGAGGTGCCCCGAGCTCCCTTCTGGCTGTGAAAAATCTGATACTGTTTTCCACTGTCCTGCAATCTGTCTGACCAAATGAACTATGTGAGGCTGTGCTGCGATCTGACCGAACAGTCCGACTCTGCTGCAGTCTGGCTGGGCAGTCTGAACCTGTGCGTCAGTCTGCTAGTCTCCCCGGCCGTGGTTGGTCTGTGCCGTCGCAAGTCCACTCGTCTGACAGCCGTGCTCGGTGGTCTGGTGGTCGCCCTGGCCTGCCTCTTCACATCGTTTGCCACAGAGCTGCACCAGTTGTTCCTCAGGTAAGTACCGCCGGGATCGTCGGTGACATTACAAGAACCGCTTTTTTTCGCTGCACTTGACACAAGCTCTACTAATCACCGCTGGGCAGTGATTCACTGGATAAGGAGCCAGCCGGTATCTCCGCGCGTAGCAAAGATACCCATTAGCCCTCGTCCAGCCGCGTGCACGCAATAATGCCGCTGAGGCCCGTGCGGCTCCCGTTTCAGTTATGGCCTGGTGCTGGGCGTCGGCGTGGGCCTGACTCGCGAGACGTCCGACCTGATGACTGGCCAGTACTTCAAGCGGCGCCGCGAGCTGGTGGACGCCCTGGTGCAGTCCGGCTCGGGCCTCGGGCTGGCCGCGCTCTCGGCCCTCCTTCAGACCGGCGTCCGGTCGGTAGCCGACGCCGCGTCCGCCCGCGCCCCGCGCTGCCAGATTATTTCCATATGAATGCACTCTTGCTGATACAAGGCGGTGCCCTAATCAGACCCATCAGCTGCCGTATATTGGCCGGGGCTGGGAGGGCGTGGTGACTCGGCTGAGGTATCTGGAGCTGCACGTCAGCACGTGTGTGTAACGCACCGGTCGGGCTCGTACCCGGTCTGATTTTGACCCCTCCCTGCTCGTCTGTAGCCCATCGGGCGCTTGGCGACTCGCCACTACAGTATGCAGATTGATGCGGCTGCAGTGGATGATCCCACAGTCTTGATAAACTTCACCTGTCTGAATTGGGAATTGAGTATAAGGTTCTCATGCTAACAGGTATCGCCCTTGAGCATACCAGGAGGTGGTAGTTATCGATGTAGCGACGTTACCACGTAAACCTTGATTCTGTCGCTAATGCTCCACTTTTCAAGTTGTATTTTCGATCACAAATGAACAGGTCTATACAAAATCTTAATCAAAAACGAATATACGTGATCTACTAATAGATGAGTACATATGTCCATATATCGTTAACAATATATGCATATGATACACAAATGAACAAGTTTTAGCAAAATTTAAATTACAAATGAACATACGTCATCTAGAAATAGATGTGTGCGTATGTCCGATATCATTAACAATATATATATATATATATATATATATATATATATATATATATATATCATTAACAATATATATATATATATATATATATATATATATATATCGTTTATCGTTTCCAGATATATCGTTTTGTTTTTCCGGAAGTGCCAGTTCTTTTCCTCAAATGCTGAGGCTTGGCAGTAAAAATAACAACTGCTATTTTCCTACCCTTCTCCTCTGTATTTCGTCCCAGTACCTCAGCTGTTTGAAATGCCTGCATTCTGATCCATCTTCCGGTGACGGGGACGGCTCGAGTCGCATTATGCGCTTTTTATTCGGCCCTGGCTGGCGCGGGCTGCGACCGGTAGCAGCGTGTGCGGGAAGGTCAGATGACGTCAGATGTTGCTGCCCCCAGAGTAAGACATGCTGTGCCAAGCGCTGCGGCACGCTTAGTTTTCGCCGTAAGGATTTTACCGCTGGCCCCAGACATGGGCGCTGATCCGAGGATTTTGTCCAGTTATTTAAAACCGTAAATTGCACGAATCGTAAGCCATGACGACTTGATGACATAGCATAATGTGAATGTTGACATATTCGTGGTGGAGGCAGAAAGCAGCGAAGGCAGTGTAATTCGTAGATTTTTGACATTCTTCCCTGCATTTAAGAAAAGGGCTCTCTGGAGTACATGGAATGTTTTGTGTCGGGAACATAGAAATAGCCCAATCGTGCCCTGCATGTGTTGAGTATCTGAAGAAGTAATGTTTCTTACGTGACAGCGGTAATATACTTATTCCTCGTCGAAAAACCAGAAGAATGGAAGTAAAGATGCGTTGATATTTCGGCGGCATGCCTTTATCAAAAAGAATACCAGAAGTAAAATAAGAAGAGGCAGAAGTAAGAAGCTTGCCTTTCAATAAGGCCATGGTACCGAAATATCAACGCATGCATGTGTTTTTTGTCCTGGTTTTTGTACGAGGAATAAGGCTATTACTGCTGTCTTATTGCTCTTTATTATCACTAGTTTTGTATTAGTTTTCATGTTTATCATAACTACCTTTTGCGTATCTTGGAGAAGTATCCCATCATCGAAAATTGCTAGAATTCGAAACGAGAAATGTGACTCCAGCGATGCATCAGTAACATGGGTTCCACATATTCAACAACCAAAGGTTATTAGATAAACTGTGCCGCAGGCATGTGACATTTCACTCGAGCGTCTTTCACCCGAACTAAAACCTTAATCGGAACATGTCACAGCTGTTATGTGCGACGCAACCTCCGTATTTGTTTGGTCATGCCAGTACTCAGCCAGATGTGTCAGGAGCACGCGCAGTTTTGAGTTGGTAAAGACGCATTGTTATTGTAACTATCCTCAAGGGCCTTTATCACGCACAATGTTTCGCGTGTCCCAAAAGGGTGACGTAAATGACATGTCACCAACTGGGTATACTTGCGGTATAGTTCAGATTTTTATTCGCTCACTATTGCATTGTAAAACATGATTATTGGACCGATTAACAGCAACTTCTTTCGTAATATCGGAGCGGGATAGTTTAGTTGCAAATCATGTGTTTGTATGAAGTAACTGAATATGCATATGTTCGGTTGCATGCATGCGTGTCAGCAGCAAATTTACTTGGCTGACACTTCAACATTGCCCTTATCGTTTGCATTTGTACGATTACGGACATATTCAACCGCTAATGCTGTTGCCATACGCATGTATCTGGTCAATGGCGATGGATCTTAGTGTACGTATTGTCAAATGTAAAGTGTGATTCATTCTGAACTTTATTTTAACAGCCGTCTACCGTGCTGAAGCAAAAAAAAAAACATCTAAGTGGAGACGGTCACTCTCCATTGTCATTAGCATTGGCTGCGTTGACCTAGCACCGATCTCCGAGATTTCGTCAAGGGGATGCACAGACACTGTGACCAGCTGCGCAGCTAGAGACACGGTGAAATAGGGACACCACGGTTAACAAAGACCCCCTATTGGTTGAAAGACAACGGGGAATTCAATCTTCCACTTCGCCGGGAGATAACTCGCTGGATTTAGTCCACTTTATTTCGAGGAACGAATTCAATTATTAATTCGCTATGTTGAACTTAGGAGGCTTTCAGAGGGGTACATCTTACACCGGTCCCATCCCTGACGCGGCAGGCCCTCTTACCGGGGCGTATGGCACCGGGTCAGCGCAGAGGCCCTCACTGACGGGACCCTTATCGGCACAGGAAGTCCAACGATTGACACCGAGACGCCAACACCCCTTATCGGCCAGCCCCTCCTTCGATTCCGGGGCCTTTGAGTGGCACAGGGCCTTCCCGCTATTTTATTGTGTATTTTAAACCCTGGTATCGTCATTTCTCAATCTGCTGTCATTGTGAAGAGGACCCGACCAACGGAAAACGCCCTTTTGAGTTCCCGTACTTGTCCTTGGTCAGCAAATGTGTCCCTGTCTGACTAGGCGCCCACTGCCGTCGCAGGATAATTGCGAGAGGTTCCTCGAATAAAGAGAAGCCTTCTCATTCACATCTAGAAGCCCTGGCCTTGCCCCTGCTTTAGAAAGGGGCTTCCAGGGCCGAGTGCGGTACGATTCAACATTGGCGGTCGCAGTCAGCTGACTGACAGAGACCCTCACTGCCCCGAGGGGCCTCCAGCCGGTGCGAGAAAGGCCAAACCGGTGAAAGAGGCCCTCTGACTGACATTAGAGGGCCCACCCTGTGGCCTGGGGTCCTGTCATATCATCTCCGGCCTGGCCCTTGGATCCTCCAATCGGGCTCCCGATCGTCGGCACAAAAAGTCTCTTGGGACCCTCAAAACCTGGGATACTAAGGGAAGTCCCCTGCCCTTGTGCCATCCATCCCCCCATCCACCCCACGTGCGCCCTGATGGTGGCACCTTTGGAATTATGATGCCCCGGAATAAAGGTTTTACTATCCCTTTGCCGAATAGCCGATGCAGAATCTAGCCAGGATGGAGATCACAGAAGTTGTGGTGCCCCTAGATTTTGGTTACTCTTGAAAATGAAGGTTATGGGGTCCTTTAAATGGCCACTTTCGATTGGTTCCTCTTAGAAATAAAGGTCATTGTGGACAAAAATAAAAGTTTTGATGGTCCCTTACCAAATGTGTCGATCCAAGATTTCGTCGATTGGGAGGCACGGAAATTGAAGTTCCCTATGTTTTACTTACGCAAATTGTTTACCTCTTTGTTTGTTTACTTACGCAAATTAATGTTTTGCGGCTCTTTATTATGCTTCCTGGAATAGTGCACCCATTGGCAATAAAGGTTATGATTTCTGGAAATTAAGATTGCTGGTGCCTCTCGTGGAATGGGCCGATTTGGAATTTCGAGAGCGTGAAAGGCACAGTCACGTAACTCGCGTTAACTCTGGATATTGTTCCCCTCAAAGCCGAAGGCCTTGTGGCCGTTATATCGCTCGTTGGGATTTGATGCCTTACGGAAATAAAGATAAGGTGCCCCGAAATAAGGGTTTTGGTGCCCTCTCGTCCAAAACACAGATCCAGCGTTTCGCCAGGGTGGGAGGCAAAAGATGATTGTGTCCCAGGAATTTGATATTTCTTGAGGTAAGCGATGATGTCCCCTAATTAAAGTTTTGATGCAACTTTAAAGAATGGGCTGATCTATAATTTTGTCAAGCGATACGGCGGTCCCCATTCTACCTATCTGGGTCCGCTCCTGACCTGAATATCTAGGTGGTGTTCTGGACACCTGCGCTGATGTGCATTGGTGGCGTCATAGTGCGTGGAGTCCCCTCGTCGCGCAGGGAAGTAGTCTTGCTTTTCCGGTGTATTGTGCGGTGGCTGTCTCACAGATGGAGAGGGATGCAAAGGGAAAAAGCAAACTATGCTATTTAAAAAAAGATGAAGTTTAATCACTGCTTGAATTATCGCGCATGTACAAATTGACAATGTAATCAATGTTTGCTTGATAACGTCGTTTAATCTCTTGGTATTGGAAGTCGGTAACGGCCAACACAATAATTCTGGACTCGTAATGCCCGAAAACAGGAGTTCGAGGCCTGTCCTGCCTATCGCAAGCCAAAGACAATTTGAACCAATGTTCCAGTTAACCTGTGTCTGATAGGGACTTTACGACGCAGCCGGCTGCTAAGGTTATATGGCGTTGCCTGCCTCTCACTCTGGCTGGAAGGGCGAGCACTCCGTGCGTCAGGTTTCCCAGGAGCGCAGCTTACCACTATGCTACCGGTACGCTTGGGGGTAACATTTGTGTGGATTTGGCTGCAAGGAGGTTTACCTTTGGCCTATACACACACACACACACACACACACACACACACACACACACACACACACACACACACACACACACACACACACACACACATATATATATATATATATATATATATATATATATATATATATATATATATATATGTGTGTAAAACGCCATATTTATCATCATTTCAGCATACGCTGATGTAATATTTTTATCTTATCCTTTCATTAGATATTAAAAGGTAGTATACGCGTAATTTATAATTAATTTCTTGAATAATATGAATTAAGATTGAGGTTTTAGCTTTTAACCCCTTTTATTTCTTGTGTTCGGAATATATGGCGTGCGACCGACATCACGGCATGTGTTCCGTGTGTTTGCTATCCGGCAGGCAGCTGGGCTGGCGACTGGGTCTGCAGCTGATCACCGGCATGGTCACCACCACCTTCTTCATCGGCATCTTCTATCGCTCGGCCTCGCTGTACCACCCGCAGCGCCGGGCTATACTTCATCTAAAAAACCAGAAGCGCAAGGTCAAGGAGAAAAAGGAGTTCAAGGTAGGAGGGTTTGTCCAATACAGCGTCAGCTGTATGCACGAGCTCACCCTGCGTAAGCCATACATTCGGTGCCAGTCACATCGATATGTTCACGCGCGAACAGGTGTGCATGTGCAGTAATTGGGCTTTTGGTTTGAATGATTACAGCTTGCAAAATATTTTTCCGCCAATCACAGCGTGTCGGCATTACTCTCTGCCAACTGTTGTCCATGGACGACTGCATTTGTATGATAACGCTGGACATGTTCATTTGTTGGTTTTGTAAGTAAATGCATGCTAGATACACATTGCTTTCTTTTTTGTGACGATCACTCAGTTTGTTTTTATAAACAATATTTTTCCACGCTAAACTCATTAGACAGGGTCCTGAGGTGGCATCAAACTGCAATTTACAGAAGCCAGGGGGAACAGGTCCAAACAAGCAGAAAAACTGTGTGGTGTCCACAACTCAAGCGACAATTTGAATTCAGTGGACTATGTTGATGATTCAGTGCACTACGTAAGTTTAGTGCACTACGTTGGTGATAGATTGTTTTCACACTAAGCAGCAAGCCTTCGGAGCAGTCCATGTCGCTGTACGTTTGTCTGCAGATGAAGAACCCGAAGCCGGAGGAGAAGCCTCCCTACCTTGACTGGAGCGTGCTGAGGGCGAGGACGGTACAGGCGCTGGTCGCCTCGGCGGCGCTCAGTGGCCTTGGTCTCTACACGCCGCTCCTGCTGCTGGTGCGTAACACGAGGACGGTGCAGGCGCTGGTCGCCTCGGCGGCGCTCAGTGGCCTTGGTCTCTACACGCCGCTCCTGCTGCTGGTGCGTAACACGAGGACGGTGCTGGCGCTAGTCGTCCCGGCGGCGCTCAGTGGCCTTGGTCTCTACACGCCGCTCCTGCTGCTGGTGCGTACCACGAGGACGGTACAGGCGCTGGTCGTCTCGGCGGCGCTCAATGACCTCAGTCTCTACACGCCACTTCTGCTGCTGGTGCGTAACACGAGGACGGTGCAGGCGCTGGTCGTCTCGGTGGTGCTCAGTGACCTTGGCCTCTTCACGCTGCTCACTGTTACACTGGTGCGTAACACTGCCCCCTTCTGCAGCCTGCACTTCGCTCCCTCTATCAGCATGTGCCACTGTCCCTGTTTCAACCTCCAGGGCGCCCCTGCTGCCACCCCGCGGTTTGCGGGTGTCCTTTTGAGTACAAATAGATGCCCTCCACATGCAGCTAACACTAGTAGGCAATAGTGCACACGCAACATTACAACAATAGTGCACACGCACACGTATTAAAGCACCCCTTTATGCCACATTTAGGTAATAGTATGCCCACATTATATATATATATATATATATATATATATATATATATATATATATATATATATAGTATCACCCTGCCCACAAAAAGAACACTATGTTTCACGTTATAGATATGGCTGGTGGAAACGAATAATTGATTCAGTCATGATAACAGTAAGTGAATATGGTCTGCGTCGTAGGCAATATGCCGCGGACTGGATCTGCTGCAGTTATGACCCTTTCCTTAAAGAACAGCGGAGAGGCACATTTGCTTCATTATGGGGTCATTACCCCGCTTACAGATTGTCCCATTCAGTTGATATATACCCGGCCGGAATGTTCGCAGTCACTGAGGCGATGGGAACATCGGCATAATCCGACACTCAAAATGCACATAACATAACATGCATTTTAATGAGTCCGCCGTCAGCGCATTATTACTTTTGCGCAAGGTCTCTGCATTCTTGTGGGCCTCACAAAGCCGGGATTTAACTGTCATTAGCGTCTGGCGAAACTGAGCACTGAGCCCGCCCAGCGCCCAGCGTCTGCTCCACTGCCACACATCAACGACACGGCCGGGCGGCAAGAAGGGCAACACGCTGGCACCATGTCGCCATACGCTGCAAAGCTCTTTTCCCGGCGTTTTATCATGCTGCTTATTTTCACGGTTCCAAGATGACCTGTCTAGCCGAATGAGCTCTAACCGAGTGCAGCTTAATTAATGAGGTCATTGTGCGACGAAAGCCAAGTTTTATTCTCTTGTCGACAATCCGCTGGGAACAATACTTCCATGGAGGCATAAATATGGCAGTCAGGTCTGCCTTTGTAGTCTCTCAACAAGACCGGGAGGTGCAAGCAAAAAAAAAAACAAAAAAAAAACAGTGGCCTGCTTATTACGCAAGACCGTACATCCCAGAAGTTAGCAAGTGTTCAGCAAGAATTAAGCAGTCCTTACAATGCGAAGAAATTTGGTACAGTGGAAGAGCAAGTGATGCTGAGTTGGAAACAGTAATATTTCTATACGGTATCTCATATCATGTCTTACAACGTAAACAAATCTTTACCCCCGGACCATCATCAACGCTCGCAAAGCGACCGGTCCAAACCTGCACATCAAATACAAAGCTCTTGATGCGTAAAATTCATGGATGACATTATCAGACACACTTTCTCAATAATGTAACACCCGGGGTCATTTACCAGCCATTCCGTTCGAAAGTAACAAACCAGTGAAACGCCGGCCGCAAAACAGTCATACAGAGTCATCGGCACGCGATATTACATGGCCAGTCATTCATTACGTCATAAAGCACGTCACCTTGAAGCGCTCCCAAGCTCGAACGCAGTGGTGAATCCAACCTGACTGTGATAATCAAGCTTGTGATCCTTGGATACAAATATTTTTGGGGAAAACGCGGTTTCTCAAATAATCTCGAGGCATCCGATCACCCAAATAGAACGTACGGTGCAAGAAATCGTTAATGATCAGCCTGGTGTGATAACTCCCGTCTGTCTTGTGCAGTCCTTCAGGGCATCTCAGCTGATAGAGCACTATGCTCGCAATTATGAACACCTTGGTTTGAGCCCCCACAATCCCCAGGAAAAATTCGGGCTGTGACGCATACATGGCTGCTGACCAGGAATCATTCTGTCGCTCCCAGGACTCCAAAACGCATGACGGGGGCCGGAGAGTGAACTGGCCGAAACATTGTGCACAAACATTACGCCGGGCGGGGGCGATGGTCGGAGCAACGATTCCATCTGTGACCTGATAAGGCCACGCAGTGATAGTCAAACGGGATAATAAGGTCGGGATCTCGAGAACTTGTCAAACATAAGGTTTCGATAACCGAGACACATTGGTACTTTCAAATGAGGTGTGACCCGAATAGTCTAGTCGCCATCCTGATGCTTCCTGTACTATATGAGACCCTGCAATGTGGTCTACCGCGAACTTGATTCACTGAAAGATGTTCTATGTAGTGGGGAGATCGAAACTAGCTCATTTGTTACTTGAACAGCTTTCATTATTTCGAAAAATTCAAGATGGCGGCGGCTACCATCTTAAATGTTGGTCCAGTTTCAAAGTGTTTTGTTTTCTTATCGATTTCTCGAGATGTCGTGTACCACCGTTTATTGATGGGTTTTCTGTGGCAGGAGCCGATTTCTCGGTGGTGAAATATCGTCACAATTCACAAAAATCACATCTATTGATCGATATATATATATATATATATATATATATATATATATATATATATATCGTTCCTTGTCATCTCGTACACATTCTGAGGGTACCACTCACAGAATCTGCATACGTCATGTACCACAATCACATAAGCACGTGCTGCGTACATGACGCGTACGTTATAGACGCCGCTTTCAATTGGTTGGGTACGTGTAGTCGAACTGCCATCCTTACGCTTGCTTCCTTTATGAAACCCTGCAATATCGACTACCACAAACTTTTTCGTAGGGATAGGTTCTATATGATGAAGAAAACCAAACAAGCTTAGTAACTACTTGTGTAAGGCTGAGCACTTCTCAGGATCTAGCACGGCGGCTACCGCCATCTTCAGTGTGGGTCTAGTTTCAACTAAGCTCTATCTTGACGACTTGGAGGCGCAGATGGTGCCGCTCCCTGGGAATTTTGATGACGGGGAGCCTATTGCTGCGCTCGGTTTTAGTGTCTGGGGTCAAATTAAAGATTGAATCGAAAATCAAAGGTCGAACTTGATCACCAATAAAAAATCCCTCTATCGAAACAGGCTGTTTGATGTCTTCTCGTTCTCACTATAAAGGTACATATTGCGGCAGATGCATGCGTTATAAGCCATAATGATATGACCAAGTGTTATATCCACGATGTATGCATCATAGGGTAATATAATGCACACAGACATGAACCGTTGGATGTACTTTGGCGTCCGTTCAGAATTCGTCGCTGCACAGCGGTACGCTATGAGTGACACACGAATCTGCCGTGACATGATATCTTAGCCCACATATCATAATACTATAGCTTTATCTCGAGATGTAAAAAAATGAAATGACAAAATCTTCGAGGGCCCGTATCGTGATTCCCCAAAAGTTTCTGAAGTCTCATTTTATTGGCTCTGATTAAAAGCGAAACTGTCTGCTGTCTGGGCAACACTAAAGCCGAGAGAGAGCTGGCCCCAAGAGCTGGATACAGGTCATACGATGTAAACCCATGAATATGCTTGGTGAAATCACGTTCAAGAAACAGTTGGAGAACCTCTGGGGCTACACTGATGGCGCGTATGCTCAGTGGGGTTATTGATCTGCAACCTGCCGACGCTCAATACCATTGCTGCAATCGTTTCTGTGGTGTTCCCGTACACCATCCCCCCCACCAAGGAGCCTGCCCACATCCTCCCGGTCGAATACTCTCGTACTGACTCCAGCAAGTCGCTCAGCTCCTGATGTGCCTTGCTGCCATTAAGAAGAAGGCATGCAGCGACACAGTAATAATGAGGCAGTGCGTCCTCAGGGCGCTGTTGTAGACCTTCCCTTTTATCCTGCTGGTGATGCTGCCACCAAACGCTGCGCTGATAGTTACGCCCGCGGCAGATCCCCTCACCAGCGCTGTTGCATAGCCCGAGTAACCATGGGATGGGATGGAATGCACTGGCATACTTCACGAAGGGCGTGTGAAGTATGCCAGTGGATCCTGAGTATGCAACATATCTGTCTGAGTTAAGTATGCGGTTGGTCCGGCGCTGAGGGTCGTTGCATTAGGCTAGGCATGCAGTCTGATACAAGTGGAGGTCGGCTGTGAGATCGGTGTGCTGCATTCCGAAAGAATTGGGAGTCCTTTCGAGACGCACAGTAGCAGACAGAAGGGTGTCTGACTGTCAGGTGGCGATTCAAACATCAGCCCGAATACCGCCAGTGTCTCAGACATCAGGCCAGAGCCCGCTACCAGCCGGTCTTGCCGATAATTGAAACCCGTCCACCCGGTCAGCTTTTCAGTCCTGAGGACTCCTGACAGTCATGCCATGTTTCACTGCTCTGCTCACCACCAGCTGCCACTGGGAGTGAACCGAGGCCGTGTTACTTCAGCGGACAGAGCCTCCGTTGGGAGCTGAGGTGTGCTGAGATTGGGAGGCCCTTGAAGCGCTGCAGCGGCAGAGCCTGGTGGGGGTGAGTCGCGAAAAGGATACTTCGCTATCGTCGTTCTGCTGCGGTGGTTGTGCTCGAAAGGCGCGAAGACATGCCAGGAGCTGAGGCACTACCTAGAGACAGCCACAGAGCACCTGATCAGAACAATAGCAGTGAGAAGCCTCTTTAAGCCTAGTCTATTGCATACGCGTAGGAACGTTTCAAAAAGTGGAGGGCCAAGCTCAGGGCGTACCTAAGGAACTTTTTCTGGAAAACAAGCCCGACGGCCGGGGGAGGGGGGGGGGGAGGGGCTAGCGGTGGGGGTTATCGCTCTTTATTGTAATGATTGCTATTTTAGATATGCATCTAGATCTGTTTCTCACTGGTGCACACTCTTGCCTATCCGACTCATCTATGTCATTTGAGAAATAAGGCTTTCAAGCTTCCCAAGGTAATTCGTCCATTTCAATGTTGTCTGTCCTGGGGAGCCGAAATTCCAAGGACGGGTAGGCATTTTGGGTCATTGAGGAGGAGTTTGTCTCCACGGGGCAGATGTCAAAATATGGCCTGAGCATAGGCTGGTGAAAATTTTGAAAGTGATTCGATGACACACAGCACAGCAGGTTTTGCATGTGCTGACTGCTTTTCAAGAGATAAGACTAGTCGTGGCATTTTAGGCGGAAACAAATTCGGAAGCTTGAAACTGCCAAAAACCATGTGACAAAAGCCATATGACTGGAGATTCTTCTTTGAAAACCAAGCACAGAATGAAGACCATTCTGTCATATGTTCCTTGTCTAAGCTCTGCTCCCGTCTGCCGTCGGAGGCCACTGTCCCGGCCCAGCTGTCTCCGAATGACTGACCGCGAACTGATGGTATGGCTGCTTTGTTGCACATTTCTGGATAAGCATTGCCACAAATTGGGATGTAAAACATGTGTTGGACACCTGCAACAGTACCTTTTCCGAATTATCTTCCCTAACACCCCCCCCCCCCCCAGAAAAATGCCGCCGGGAAGCTGTCTACTTAGGTATGAATTGGCCCGGCGGACATTTAATTGTCCGTCATTCAACGTAGATGGCTTGACCTGTTTTTGTTTGTCGGCAGGGGGTAGCCAGAGCCTTGCTAAGAGAAACCCAGGGTTAACAAAAGCCCCCCTTATGGCGATCCCCCGCAAAAAGATATCCCCGGGTATAGTTTGCTTGTGAACAAGGGATACGGCTTTCTTCGTTTCATTGTTATTTTCACGCTATAACCAGGACAGAAACCAGCAGCTACCGTGAAATCAATTTTGTTTACATTTTTAACATGCGCCTGGGTGGCCGGCTAGGTGCCCTTCGCTCGGGTGGGGTCAATTCGACCCATGAGATCTCGGGACCTAAGAGAGCTAGAGACACCAAATTCACAGGGTGTGTTGACCTATACATGAACTCATTTCGCTCAAAGTTTAAAGTTCCTATGTCATGCCTTTTGGGTCAAATAAAGTCAAACAAGGTCTAATTTCAGGTTGGTCTCTTAAGTGCACTCAGAACCTAGATGACTGTTTGTAAGTAAAAGGTCACATGTTTATTTAAGGTCAGTGACCTTATTTACACTTTTTAAGGTCATGGTGACCAAAGCCCTACGCGACTGCTCTAAGCTTTGAATTTGAATAAGCGACGAAGATTGCGCTAGTCAGTGTGTTTCTAAAAACAAAATGCTGACCTGGGTCGTTTTAGGTCAATGACTTATTCTGACCTCTAAGAAGTCCATGGAAGATGCATAATGCGGTTTTGCTATCAATAAATGTGAAATGAGCACCAGAAACTAACTCTTACAGCAAGCCCTAGAGTAATAAAACAGGTTGGTTTTGACCTTGGTCTGACCTCTATACCTGACCTTAGGTCAACATAATTCGCTCATGTAATATTTGTGTCACCCAAGAAAGCATCTCAGAGATGTATGGCTTCGTCTAACACTCCATTGTTGCATCAGGTTGAATGATTCTCTAGAAGTTGACTTCGCTGAAACCATGGCCTGACTTTAACTTGCCATAGGCCAGCTACCTTATAAAGTACATCTGAATTGTGCTCCGCTAAACGATCTGCTATTCAATTTTCTACAGCTATGCAAAACATGGCGCGGCTGCGCCGCGCCGTTCGGAAACCATTCTGGAAAACCCTTCAGGGGCGAGTAAATTTGACCCCCCACCCGAGCGCGTGTTAAGGTCCATAAACTGTAGAAATCAGACGTTGAACGACCGCTTGGAATAAATCACCGGTGTCCTTAATTTGCCATGACTTAGTGGACTCTTTCTAGCCCGATAGAACTCAGAAGCTTTTTCATAATGTTTTATCTGCCGTCTACAGACATTAAGGACATCGCGAAGGTAGATTGTATATCGCTATGTCTGATCGAAATTTAAGGGTGAAAATTTTGATTGTAGATCGAGTGGTCAACAATGTGTATCAACATCGCCAAGCCATGTTTGTCTGGAAATATTAAGCATTCATTGAGAATCGATTAGCGATGCAATTTATATAGCGTGGTTTTTGGCATGCGCGCTCGCAAATCTTAGCAACAAAAACCTCGACACCAGGCGCTGCAGTCTCCGTAGTCCGCGGAGCCCTGGCTTAGTGGTCAACTTTTTGTCACGGCCCACAGGTGAAAGAAAACGATAACGAATCTGAAATAATTACCATTAAACACTTAAATCGGCTAGTTATAAAAGTTATGTGACATAATTTTGAGCATGCGTACTCACAAATCTTAGTTTACAAAACCTCGACGCCCGGCGTTGCAGTCTCCGTAGGCCGCGTAGCGTCGGTTTAACAGCTTATACTGAGTCGTGGCCAACGGGTGGGAGGAAATGATCACGCTTCTAAAAGAAATACTTTTGAATGTTTCAAGATATCAAATCTTACATCTACAAGGCAGTCTGGGTGCACATTTCACGTGTGCGACTTTTAGACTGATGATAAAAACAGATTGGCCCTTAAGGCACCGCGAAGTGGTGCTGGAATCTGGTGGTGGAAAGGTAAAGGTAGGTTTTTATTTTTAGTGTTTCTGTAACTATCAATCTGTCCAGAAGACCGATTAACACGGCACCCGCCGTCTGGTGGCACTTGCAATGGCCGTCGCCGTTCAGTTTTACGGAATCTGCAACCGGACCATCGCTGTCCTTGCTCTTAAGGTTGCGGGCGGACATGTTCAAACCTTTTGATGCACTTTTCACTAACCCATTCTGAAAAATGAACGTTCTCAGGCAAACATGGGATGGCCTTAGTAGTTTTTAAAATGTATTTCGACCTACCCTACTCAACAATAATGAGACCTCCACTCTACTCAACAACAGTGAGGCCCCTTATTTCCTTCCGGGTAAGAGGCCCCTTGAGTAGAACACCAAGGGTACATTACCGGTTCCGGTCGAGGGCTGAAGGGCCTATCCGTCCCATCGCGAAGTGTCTTCTGGCTGTCATTCTAGCGACACGGGCGGGCTCTCCTGGTCGATCAGGAAGCTATTGGAAGGATATATCATATCACATTGTTCCCCCCCCCCCCCCCCTGACACGGAAGGCCTTCTGACCCGCACAGTTGGCCCCGGATCAGCACAGGAACCCTCATTGACGCAATAACATTCCTGATCGCCAAAGGTCGTCCAATAATTGTCACACAGGCTCCAATTCCGTGCTTTTCTGTTTTCTTCAGAGATATTGAGGAATCCCTGAACATAGATGTAGGTGAAATGGGGTCCTAAGCTTGCATTAACATGGCTAATCCATGTGCGTCTTAAAATGTTCAGGATTCAGTCAGAATTGATTACTGATGAAAACTATGTTAAATGGTTCTGAACATACGCGCTCGCAAGTTATGACAACAACAGCCTGAACACCCGTTGTTGCAGTCTCCATATGCCACGTGGCGTCTGCTTGCTGTGGCACTAGGCGATGGCCAATAAGCGAAAGAAAAAGATGACGCATCTTGAGTAAGATGGCTGGTGAGTTGGTTAAATCGGCATGCATACCTAAATGCGGTGCAAAAGTAAGCTAAAAACGATATTAATCTGAAAAATGTGGGGGGGGGGGCAGCAAACACTGCGGCCCCCCCTCCACCTTGAAAAGTGGATGGGGCCCATGGCCCACCTGGCCCCCCTGTTCCTACCCCCATACTCTACAGCGCTCATGCTCCTGCGCGGAGGGTGGAACGACGACTGCCTCCTTCAGCAGCGCCGTCTCAAGGCAATGCTGCCGTATCTCTTGGTGGCAAGTCACCACAATCATGCTCGCTGACTGAGCTGACATGTGAGACAGATGAAACATCTTTTCTTGCATGCCAGGGAGCAGCTATTGGCGGATGCGCACGCCTGGTGACACTCAGATCAGGTCACCAGCAGATTGGTGACCATCAACAAGTAAGGTCCATCAACAGGCGCTTCTGTTGATGGACCTTGGTCAGCTGCCGTAGCGGATCGTCTGGTACGTGCCTGGGACTGCAGAAGGTCTGACCTAAAGTTTGGAGGCTTGACTGGCCAACTACACTCCCGCTCCACCCCTGGAAGCGTCCCTCCCCCCCCCCCCACTCCCCACAGGAAGAGAAGGTAGAGATATTGTTAACTTGGGTTGGATCGTCGAAGTCTCCAACTTCATACCGCCCCTCCCAGCAGCAGCAGTTACTTTCGAAGCGCTTCTGGATGCAGTAGCCTGTGGCTGCACTGTTGGAAGCTTGGTATGCAGCATAGCACTCTGCAGCCTGAACAACCACAGTGCAGGCCTTTGGTGTACAGACTGCTGTAAGTGTTAAGGAGAAATGGCATGCTGTGGCCATGGCACCAGCAGGCAGATCAACATCGAAAATAACGAGGGGGAGCTAGGTGTGCATAGTTATGATCACTATGAAAGGTCGTGGAGGAGTGTGACGGGTGCCGGCTGGTAGTACTGCGCTCAAGGTCTCGTTAACATGTGGTGACACTGTACGTTTAAAGCATTCTCTGAAACTGGCATTTGGCGTCTGATTTGACGTTGAATTAGCCTCGTAGCCCAAAAATAAGTCCAGAAATGGACCCGGCGCTGATGATAATTCAAATAAATAGGCATAAATATCATATATATATATATATATATATATATATATATATATATATATATATCCGGATCAAGATAAGAGAGATGGATAGCATTCAAGATGGCGGCGATCGCCATTCTGAATTCTGAAAATGCTAAAGATTGCGCAAATAGCAACCGAGCTAATTTGGCTTCCATTATTATAAGAACATGTTTCCATTAAAAAGAATTGGCGGCAGCCAACATTGCAGGATCAATATTTTGCTACCAGACAGGAATAGTATTTGACAAGCACTCGCGCTTGCTTCACTACGCTAAGTAAAAAGGCAAAAATTATAAATTTTCATTATGTATCTCTTGCAGTTGGAATCGTGTTTCTAGGTGCCCTGGTCGCCGAGATATCGCGCGAAGTGTGAAAAAGACCCGGACGCGGGCCGCGCGCGGTGTTGGCGGTCTTTGGCGGCCGCTGGCAGGAGAGAGCGCATTCGGCATGACCTCTCTGCAACACAGCTGAACCTATTCCATGGGACCGGTGATTGATCAGTGGGACGTGACGGGTGATTTTTGCCACTTCCATCCACTGTCCGCCCTTGAATGACGGCAGCACGCACTACTGTTGCATCCAACGACATTGTATTGTATCCATCAGTGAACAACGGTCAGTAGCGGCCAAATCAATTTTCCTGGCTCGCGCATACGTGGCGCTACAATCTATACCACGTGATTGTCGCTTCGATTCCCCATTAATCCATACAGCACGTGCGACGTGACAATTCATGCAACGTCATTATCTGTTCGATTTCTTATAAATGCATGCCACTCCCAAGTACCTTCGTGCCCTGGGTGCCGAGATGTGGTACAAAGCGTGTATGCCCGTAGAAAAGAGCAAAAACCATTTCCCGGCTCGCGTGTGCCCGACACGTGTAACGTGCCACCCCGCAGTTTTGACACATGTGACCATGGGATATCCCGTTCAGTAGCCTATCGCAGCATGCCAGTCTCGTATCACTACGTGCCATAAGAGCGGAAATCCCGCGTAAAGCGTAAACATGAACGAAATCGACAAAAGACAGCTTCACAGCTAATGTGCACGTGTCACATGACACGTGCAGCATGACATCGTACACGTTTCAGTGATTGCCCGTTAGATCACTTATCGAAGCATGCCAGTCGCTGTGTACTGTATTCCCTGGTTTCTGAGACGTCACGGAAACGTGCAAGCCCGTCAAAAGAGCAAAATCGCGTAAATCCATACTTCATCACATGGGCGCCATGACACGTGTCACCAAACATTATTATCTCGTTCCTTCTATTCATCATTAAAGCGCGCCAATCCCGGGTGTGTTAGTTCCATAGGTACTGAAATGTGGCACAAAAGATTCAAATCAGTGGAAGGGAGCAAAATCCATCTGTGATCCCGTTCCGCGTGATACGTGTGACCCTGCCATTTATATTATTAAAGCTTGGCATCTTGCAAGTTGTGCAATTTGCGGCGCAACGGTGCGTTGCACAAACTCGCGATGCGACTGAGAGTGTATTCGGATCAATGGTGAACTTTGGGAAACAAAATCCACGCCTATGCGCGCACGGCGACCGTCACACACAGCGCGCCGCCGATCACCATGCCTGAGCCGAGATCGTGCCTATAGACTACCCTCCCGCCGGCCTACACCAGGACTTTTAAGAGTTTTAGAGCCTTGCACCAGGACAGCCTGAAGGGAACTCAGAATGCTCGCTCTTTAATAAGAAGGCAAACGATGTGAGCAAAGTCGAAAGCTCGCCGTGCGAACGACCATTTTAACCCTTAACGTCCCAGGCGTACGCCGGGAGCCGGGGTAGCAACTTGCCGCGGTCGCCGCGAAAAAGCCGTCATGCAACCCTTAGTCTAAGCTCATTTGCGAGCGACATTTTTAAAAATGCGGTCAACAAAAGGGTGCGCCAGAGACCGGACGAATCGGCCGACGCGCTGATATAGTTTTCAACGCTAGACCACGCATCGTTTTGACGTTAGCGGCTTGTATTTTGCGCCGGTCTTGAAACTCGGCCTGTTGCAAATTGTATTACAATTTGCAACAAATTGTATTACAACAAACAAATTGTATTACAACAAATTGTATTACAATTTGCAACAGGGCAATCTGCAGCGCAACAGTACGCTGCAGAAGGTCACAATGCGCACTGAAAATGTAGCCGCTTCAATTGTGAATGTTGGAAACCAAAATCCAGGCCTCTACCTGCTTTGCACGCCGAGATATAACGGTAAGCGTAAAAGCGCATTAACAACGGCCAATTTCATCTTCTCAACACGTGTACACGTGCCACATGTGACGTAGCGCCAAAAACGCACTCGATTGCGATGGCCCATTCCGAGCTCTATCGCATTGTGAAGTTTCATGTCACTGCGACCCTTGGTTACCGAGATGCGGCTCCGGGAAGCGATGCGTGTCGGTCCGTCGGCCGGTCGTCTTTTTGAAACTGGCGTCGCCCGCGTTAACCCTGCGGAACTTTTGCACTTTTTCGGCACGCGCTCATTTTCGCGAAATGTGAAATTTTGACGCGACTCAGAAAAGCGCAGCCGGCGGATCTCGGTCGTGTGCAAATTTCGTCGAAAAATTTCTTATCGCTAGGCCTGAAGGTGACCCAACGGACACACACAAACACCTTGTTCCTTTAGTATAATATATATATATATATATATATATATATATATATATATTCAAAAACAATAATTTGGGTTCAATGGGGCGGCGGCTAACTTAACTCCAAATATTTGTTCACAATATGCGAAGGACAAAATGTACCTCTACATATACACATAATATATATGTGAAACCACATTTTGCACAGTTCGAGCGCAGTTATTTTCTACTTTCGTTTCACACCTGACATGGTTTGTGTGGTCTGGTTTGGTTTGCAAAGTAATATCTGAAAAATCGCTGCTATGAATTTGTATGTGCTTTGGTGAGCATGTAGCACGTGCAGTCTGACGATCTCCGCTGTGCGCCAGGGAAAGAGCCCATCCTGACGACCTCTCCGCTGCGGCAGATGGCGGAATGCCAGCGGGAAGGCCTGTCGGAGACCTCGCTGATCCTGCTGCCAATGCTGCTGGGCCTGGCGCTGGCGGCCGGCGGCGGCTGCTGCGCGTTGCTGGTGCTGCGGCCCAGCTCGCAGTGCTGGCTCTCGCGGCAGCGGCTTTGTCAGGCGACACTCACGGCCACAGGTGTGCACCGAGCCAAGCGTCAGCCCCACAGCTGTGCCGTGCGAAGGCGGGGTAGCGGCCGTTGAAGACGACGGCATTGATGTCTTCCCGTTTGCCTTGTTCCAGTTTCATGCCTGCTGATGTTATCTGTCTTGTCCCATGTTTGTTCGCCCACAGGACCTATCCTGCTTCATGTCTCGGCCTGAGGGCGCTGCCTGTCCGGCTCCAGGTCTCTGTCTGGCGGTTCTGCCCGGCTCCAGGCCTCTGTCTGAAGGCCTTTTCCAGCTCCAGGCCTCTGTCTGAGGACTCCGTCTGTCCAGCTCCAGGTCTCTGTCTTAGGGCTCTGTCTGACCGGCTCCAGGCCTCTGTCTGAAGGCCCCTTCCAGCTCCAGGCCCCTGTCTGAGGACTCTGTCTGTCCAGCTACAAGTCTCTATCTGGGGGCTCTGCCCGGCTCCAGACCTCTGCCCGCCGGCCCTGTCCGCCCGCCACACGTGCGTGTCCCTTCACGCCGTCGCTGGCCGTCCTCAGGTCTGTGCCTGATGACGCTGCCGGCGGTGCGCGGGTACCCCGGGTACGCGCTGTTTGTCGGGGCGTACGGCGTCGCGCTCGGCGGGTACCGGTACACCATCAAGGCCTACACGCTGGAGCGCGTGCGAGCTCGCAACTTCGCGCGCGCCTGGGCGTTCGTGCAGGCGGCGGCCTCCGGTGGCTGCCTGGTCGGCGCACCGATCACAGGTCTGTCAGCGTTTGAGTGCGGGAAAGAATGTGGTGCGTGTTTTGCAGTCGCCAACTCTGTCGTTGGTAACATGACTGTAGTTTTGCAAAGCACTTTCTGAATCAATATGCAAAACAATTTGTCTCAAGTCAATCAGGCCAAATATTGTTTTTTCCTCGAAGCTGAGCCGGCTAACCTCATCATTTTGCTTTCAAGGAAACTTTGGTTTAGTGTCTTGCAGGGATGCTTTGGGGTCAGTTTTTGCTGAGCGTGGCTTGTAGTGAAGACCCTTATTCCACCACTTCAGTACGTCGTGGTCAAAAACCAGCCATTACCAGCAAACTTCTAGCACTTGTATAGAACTTTTGGAAAACAAATGTAATATCTTTAACATGCACAAAGGGGTTAAGCTGCAGTTTTAATCAGGTTGCAAAGCCCAATAGGGCGGCCTATTTGCGAGTCCGAGCGTGACTTTAAGTCATGATCTTGCTAAATATCATGACTCTGTATGGGTATTATGTTTTAAATAATGCATAATCTGAAAGCCAGGCATGCGTTGCAGCCTGGTCTCTAAACACTAGTCAATCAGGTTCAATATTTATGATAACATTCAAAGCCAAAGAATGGGGTAGCTCCATACTGACGCTGTGGGGCCGATCTGTACAGATCAGGTGTCATTATAAAGCCCAGTGTTCTTTCTAACCTGGTCTGCCAAAACACCACCCTTTACCGCCATGGTGAAAAAGCTCAAAATATCCTTTCACCATGAATAGGACTTTTGAAGATTGAACTTCACTCGCTTGTTTTTACGAGCCCAGGCTGGAATGGATGCCTTTCTTTCAAATGTCACCTTACCTGAATAAATCTGTCCCATACAGCAACAGTTGTGCACTTCCCCGTCCTTCGGACTCGGGTGTCACCTTGTGGGCCACTCTTGATTAATGCATTTTTGAGAGCCCAGGCTGGAATGTATTCCTGACTCTCAAATGATGTCCTGTTGATCAGTTTCAGTCGCGTACAACGTCAGTGTAGTGCTATGCTATGCTTTGACATTCGTTGTTACGTTTCGGGCTTCTTGACCAAAGCAGTGGACATTAAACAGTGAGATCATTACAGCTTATGCTGGAATGGACGCTGGGCCCTCTAATGACACCTGATTTGCACAGATCAGTCTTATGCAGTGGCAGTACGGCGCTACTCCGTCTTTAGACTTATGATTTGATCTTGGAGGTCGACCTGGATTTATGCGTTTTTGAAAGGCCAGGCTCAAATATATAAATGGCTTTCAGATGACACTATATTTATCAACATCAGTCCAATACGGCAGCAGTGGGGCGCTAACCTGACCTTTAACGTGGGATGCAACCTTGTAAGATAACCTTTTTAGAGTACTTTGGAATATCCTTTCATATGGATAATCTCTTTCGCAAATGGTTTTCATGTGCTACCTAAACTGGTTGCCTTTGTTTACTGATCTCCAACCGTTTCGAGATGGAGCAAAATGGCCGCATTTTTATAAACAGTGGGTGCTGTGTGATTTATGTAGGCATTTTAGGCGGAATTCGAACTGGACGCTGGATCTTAATACGAGCACGCCACCTAACGGACGTTTCGTATACTACCATTTCTGATGTCTGCAAACTACTGTCTGCCCCTTTAAGCAGTGTGAATTACACCACACCTCACTATAAACCGCACCACACCGCACCTGAAAATGACTGAAAATTGGACATTATAACGCACCCATACTCCATCTCCCGTTCCAGTTGAGCAGCTCGACGAAAGCGTGAAATGGGATAAGGCGAGGCAGGGGCGCCAGCTGATAGCTGGCGGATGCAGCGGACGTTCCGAACCATTCTCCTTTGCATTGTACCATGCACACGTTTGCGCACTTAGCCCATTTGAGCCGTGGTTTATAATGATATGGGCACCGGGTCACAAAGAAGTGTGGCAAGGTCCCCTTGTTTGTCTATTGGAGAATGGGCTTATCAGCTTTTAAAGCTTGCATTAGGCATGTTTACGTAATTTGATAAAATAATGTCCCTCATGTAAGGTATAGATGTTAACAACACACAGTAGCTTGCGAAAACATACAGAAGAAGAAGGTGGTACATTATATTCATAACTTATTCCTACCTGACCACAACTTAATACCTGTTGAAAAGTGCTATCAGTGAAATACACTCAGAATACGTTACCAGCTTCTAACTAACCGTAATTGCAGTAAATAATCCCAGTTGGTCTTTCTTACAGGAGTCAACCCTTGAAGGGTATTTAGCGGGCCGTGCCCATAGTTTCACAACGGGAAGGGAGCACTGACAACTGAGTTAAGGGCGCGATTTCTTACAGGTGGTAACACAACATCTCACTGGCTTGATCTTCGCGTATAGCTATCTGGAATTTGTTATTGGCATTTCATCACGTACACACCAACACGGATCGGGTAGGTCGGAATAGATTGCTTTAATTAAGAATTGGGTAGGTTAATTTCGCCACTCCCGAAGGTTCTATCAGCATGATTTTCGAACGGAATATAACCGCAAAACTTTGCGTAGCTATGGGCCATGCAACTTTTTTATAAAAAAGATGTGACCTGTAAGATTTCTGACTTAAGGCAGGTCAAAGCCAGGCCGTGGCTGTCAGCGAACGGAATTGCTAGGGAATCGTCCATTTGATGCGACAACAGAGTGTTGTACAAAGTCACACATCTCTGAAATATTCTTAGAAAAGAAAAGAAATTGAATTGAGGATTATATTAAACTCCATTGACCTAGGGTCAGGTGTGGAGATAAAAGCGAGGTCAAAGCCAACCTGCGTTTTTGCTGGATGGTTGGCTTTGTGAGGTAGTTTCTGATGCTCATTTTGAATTGTTTTACAGCAGGGGCCACAACAGTCATCTTCCATGGGCTTCTTACAGTTCAAAGCTGGTCACTGACAAAATGACACCCATCAACACTTTTTTTCGGAACGTACCGCTTAGCGCAAACCTTAACGATCATTCAAATTTTAAGCATCAAAGCAATGTCTTAGGCCTTTTCTATGACGTAAGCCGGTGCAGGGACCCCTCTTCGGGGTGTGTGCTGGGCGCTCTGACGGGTGTCCCACCAGAGCCCTTCGGCTCACTTGTGGCTGGCGCATACAGCCTGCACCAGACAGAGCGGGGCGTCGCGAGGATGCAGGAAAGAGTAAGACAGAGGAGAACAGGGCGGATGAGATGCACTGTTCACGTCATCTGCCAAATGTTATGTTCACATGAAATTTGTTCGTTACAGCTTACATC
>NW_023596576.1:36867900-36879674 GCF_011947565.3 Pollicipes pollicipes
GGGGGAGGGGGCGTCACGTGACCGCTGGTTTCCCGATTCGCCGAGGGTCAAGGGTCGGCCGCTGAGGCGGCGACAGGAACCCGACGCTCGCAGGCGCCGGTCGGTTTTTGGCCGATTCCAGGCGAATACGCGCTACGTTCTCTTACACTCACCCAGGATACCATACCCAGAATACCCTGAACACCATTAGTTTTGCGACTTGCCCTGGTCTACACTTCCCCAGAAAAACGCTGCCATGATGAAAGTACTAAAATGCAAAATTCGTTTCCCATAGGGGCCGTGCTATGGTCGCAATGCTGCACACAACACTTTCCTTGAAAGATTACGGTGCAAAATTTGCAAAACTTAAACAATTTTTCAGCGTTGATGTCCCGACGACACAACTTTCATAAACGATTGTCGGCTAGAAATTCTGTCCAGAAATTTCAAAACATACACCACATATGTTGGTGGCTCATGTTCTGATAGAATTGGTTTGTGCTGATTTCAAGCGCGGTCTTGACTGCATGGATATTTATGATGCCAGATCTCTTCCTACCGAAAATGTTTGACACATTAAAAAGCAGCAACATCCGGTGGCATGCCCAACGCAGACCCAACAAAACAAACACGTTAAGATGCCTGGCCGCGTCCCTCTTCATAGTTATGCAGTACTGACGGTGCCTGCGTGCCTAAATGTGGTCAGCGATGAGCGATTCTTGATTTTAAGGATCGTCAAATCCAGTCTTATCCACAGCATCTATATAAACAGCAATGGCGCAGCCAGCATCCTACGCCCTCGACCGGTCCGCACTGCTGGTTGCCAGGCCTGGTATTTTCATAGAATTTCAGTGAACTTAAGGCTTGGACTGAAGAAACAAATGTCCATAAAGAGTCTCGACTCACATAGTAAACTCATTCTGAGTTATGCTGTTTGGCCATTGGATGCGATCGAAATTGCATTAAAATATTCATGTCCTTTTCAAAGTGTTTGGTTGATATTAAGCATCCTTGGAACAGTTTGCAAGGCTCTGGAAAAGTTTCAGCTCAATAATCTGTTGTAAAAACGGCTAGTTATCATGACTTGAGGGGAAAATCGCGGCAAAGAGGAGTCGACTAATGTCAGTTAATGCCATGCCAAACCCAGGGCAGACCTCGAGGCACGTCACGACATCTAAAGGGACCATGTCCTGCGTCTAAAGAGACCTGTACTACCAGCCAGCACCCATCACATTCCTTTGCTACTTTTCATGGTCATCATCACTATGTACATCTAGCTGCCCTTCAGTGTCTCCGATGTCCATCTGCTCGCTGGTGCAACGGCTAAGGTGAACGTAGGAAGCATACGATTTCTACCTCACACTTGCAGTGGTCTGCACGCCGAAGGCCTGTGCTGTGGCTGTTGCAGTTGCAACGTGCAATGCTGCATGCCAATCTTTCAACCGTGCAGCTACAGGCCACCTCATCCAGAAGCCCCTTAGTAACAATTGCCGCTGTTGAGATCACCAGCACGCTAGTGGATATTTCAACGCTTCAACCAAAGTTGGCCAAATCTCTAGCTTTTCTTCTTCGGGAGGGAGTTGCGGGAGCTTCTTCGGGGGGGGGGGGGGGGGGAGGAAGGGAGCTAGGAGTGCAGTGGGCCAGTCGAGTCTCCGAAATTTCAGCCAGCTCTTTTGCGGTCTCAGGAACTGGATGGATGACGTGGTACAGCAGCTGACCGAGGTCAACCAACATCTGATCCGCTGTTACTGCGATCTCGTCAGTGTCGCCAGGCGTTCGCGCCCGCCAGTAGCTGCTCCTTGGCACGCTGGGGAAGTACTTCCTCTGTCTCACATGTCAGCTCAGTAAGCGAGCACAATTGTGGTGATCTGCCACGGAAAAACACGGCAGCATTGCCTCGAGACAGGGCTGCTGAAGGAGGAAGACATCACTCCGCCCTACACGGGGAGCATGGGCGCAAGCAGTGAAGACTTGAAGAGGCATTTCACTCACATAGTTCTGTTCTATTTAGTTGTCTTCAGGTAGTCTCTCAGCTCTTGGTAGGTATTTGCGCCTTTAAGTACAGCCTCTGCAGCAGCACGGGGATGGCAAGGTGCCTCCTCTGCGACTCAACCACCAGGTTATGCAGCTGCAGCACCTACAAGGGGGCCTTCCAATCTGAACGCACCTCAGCTTCCGACAAAAGCCCTGTCCGCTGAAGAGCCATGGCTTCAGTCCACTGCCGTCAGGTTCAGTCAGCAGTGAAACGCGGCATGACTGTCGGAAGCTCACAAGACTGAAAAGCCAACCAAGAGGACGTGATTCAGCGCACAGCAAGGCCGACTGGTGGCAGGCTCCACCCTAAAACCTAAGTGATCGGTGGTGTCCGGGCCGATGACCGACTCGCTGCCACAGCCAGACACCCTTCTGTCTACGCTTGTGTGTCTCGAAAGGGCTCTCAGTGTTCTCGGGATGCGGCACGCTTATTTCACAGCCGACCCTCCATTTGTAGCTAACTGCATACCTATCTACCTCATACTGCACTCATGCGGGCATGATGCACACTCCCATGAGTATCTGGCCTGAGTAGAACACTGATGAGGGGATCTTTCGTGGACACAATGACGAGGGCAGCGTTTGGTGGCGGCATCACCAGCTTGGCAGACGGGAAGACATGAATCAACGCCCCACGGGCTGCCGCCTCATGAGCGTCGTGGTGCTGTGGATTTTGTAGTTAATGGCAACAAGTCACACAAGGAGCTGAGAGACTATTTGGAGTCAGCCCGAGAGCACCCGACCGGGAGGATGTGGGCAGGCGCCTTGATAGAGGGGTGGTGCACAGAAACAGCACACAAATGATTGTTACAAGGCACATGGTATTGAGCGTCGGCAGGATGTAGATCAGTCATCCCCACTGAACGTAAGCGATCTCACTCGATCCCAAGAGGCCATCAATCAGCTACTTAAACGTAATTTCATCGCGTTTTTTTGCGGTTTTACGTATTTTAGCCTGCACCCAGATGCGTGGGTACAGCTGTCTTTCGGCTCACATTGCTTCCCAGACAGCAGGGTCTTACTTAAAATCAAAGTCAATATATTGGCATTTCATCAACTTTTTGGGAATCGCGATAAGAACACGCGAAGTTTTTCTTGTTTATTGTCTCTACTCCTCAACGCATAGTTACAGTAGCATCGAATAATTCATGCAAGTTTTACCTTCGACTTTCGATTTGGACCTTGGCTCTGGCCCGTATACAATAAGTTACGGCAGAAATGAGCTACCCACCTTCGAAAACCCTTGGAAGCGATATACCACGATACTCCAAGTCGTCCCAATACAACTTTGAAATTTGACCAACAGTGAAGACGGTGGCGGCCGCCATCTTGAACTCTGAAAAATACGCAAAGTTACATAGGTAGCATTTAAACTAATTGGGATATCCTAGTTATATAGATCATAATTCCGTGAACAGTTCGTGGTAGTCGACGTTGCAGGGTCTCATATAGAACGTATAAAGATGGCAACTCGACTAAATAAGTCAGGAAGATATGAAGCTATCTTTTTTCCCACAACTTTAGCTCACAAACCTTTTTGGCAAGCTCATGGCTGTATAAGAGAGACAAAACCCCCGGTGACCCCTGGTTCATATCCGCCGGAGGTTTAGCCTGCCGCTACTGGTGCTACGGCTTCAAAGCGTGGCGGGCCGCCAGGCGGCGGACGCGGTGCTGGAGGCAGCCGGAACATCGAATTATTCATACAGACGGTGTAAGATCCGTTGGCGGGAGGTGCATAAAGCAAGAGAGCCGCTCACGCATGATTTTTATGGAATCATTACGCTGTGCTTTCCAAGCCTGTGCGGCAAGTCATTAAATGCAATGGCCTGAAAAGTGAGGACATACACGCGACACTCATTCGGCGCAGGGCGGCAAGAACATCGCACTGTCTAAACCGAAAACGAGCAAAATGCTAGTGGCAGATGTATATATCCAGCTGGCCGATTGCGTACAATTTAGCGACGAGTATGATGATGTCCCGTAACAACCTTAAGCGCAAGGACTTTGCAATGCACCCCGATCTTACACGGCCTCGCGCCCTAGGTTGTGCCGCGGCTAGCGGTGCGAATGATGGCGAGCGTGTAGAGTCTGTTGTCTGCTGCAGCTATTTTTCGCGCTTGATGCGCCCGATGCGCCGCGTCCGGTCCGTGCCCGGTATCTGCATTCCGCCGCGCTCGGTCTGTAACCGCCCTCGGTGCCGGCCGTGTTCGGTTCGTACCCGCCTTCATTTCGCCGCGCTCTGTCTGCCTGTTGCGAGGCCATCCATACTCGGTCCGCACGTGCTCACGGGACCGACATTTCCCTGTCTGCTCGTTCCGCTCTTTCCCCCGCTCGTTCCTCGCTCGTTCTCTATCTACCCTGCTCAGCCACCGTGAGTGTCGACCTACGTACGTTGCGTTCGTAAAACGTTCATGTGCGGTGCTATGTTTAACGTCAAACTGGCATGCAGGTAGAATTTTGGACGGCCAAACCGAACGATACACGATAAATGCATCTGTGATAACTTTGTTTTTAGCCAGAACACGCTAGCTGTACAACTGATGAATCTCTGTGTGTATACGGGTGGCAGTGTGCTCCATTAATTGCTATTTACTCCATCCCTGGGCATAGCCTGTTAGGGCAGCACACCCAATCAAAGGGGCAAGAAGGGCAAAAATGGCAGCACATCCAAACAAATAATGGGTAATGCGCGCGCGTATGTGAATCTGGTTCATGGCTGGCTATGTTTTGGCTTGTTCAGTCTTCCGCAACAACAAAGTAGCAAGACATGGGCTTTCGTACAAAAATATGGGCTTTCCTTGTTTCATACAGCTCTAACGTAACACCGAGCTGCCTATACTTGTAAAAAAAGGATTTTACGATCAGAGCGTAGCATATGTGTGCCGTCTCCCACATATGGCGCAGGGGCGACGAAAGTTCTAAGTTGGTAAGGTTGGGGGGGGGGGGCACGAAGGCCATTTTGGTTGCTTTTCCGGTCAAGGCCATGCAATGAATGCTTAATTTTTAGGAAACCTGTTGAGCTGTTCCTCCTCCCTAGTATAACCGCACCCCCACGTAGGCGTATTCACTTCCCTCGCGGATGGATTTTGACGGCTTTGCTGAATATTAGCTCGCAAAGCACATGCTTACGCTTTAATTACACCTGAGCGGTTCACAGATATACTCACGTATCAGTAATGATCTACTTGTTACTGGTAAGAAGGTAGCCCGATATTCAGGCTACAATCTCCAACAGCCCACAGGGTGCCTTGTTTTCGCTTTTTACACTGATTGAATTTGACCACGAGGTTTATCTACTTGTGATTAGCACATCGAGCTTCCCATTAAATTTCACGGATTCGGTCCCTTGGCTGTATGGATCTACCCCTTACGGGTTCTTCATTATCTGTACAAAGACAATCCGACGTCCCGTCCGCCCACTTCTGCTGCAGATCTCGCGTAAGGGTTTACAATTTCAACGCCGATTTCATCGTTATGGTTGGCCTTATAGGCTTAACGCATCATTATATTTGGCGTTAAATGCCATACGATTGGTCAAGCGGACATATGCACCTGCCGCTAACAGTTTGTTCCTTATCGATACGAAGAAAACCCGATGCTCCAGCCGTGATATCTAGTGGAATTACTGTGCACGTTTCCACTTCCCATGTCTTTGCACTGTTCTTCATGAATAGTGGGATAGGCTTGCAAGGCACAGCATAATATCTGCGATTAAATTCTGCTTAATTGGCTCGCTGGTCATATGCGCCTCTCGCTAACAGTTTGTTCATTATATGTATGACGATGTCCGATGTCTCTGCGGCTAGCGACCGCGCAGCGTTTAAATCTCGGGCACCAGCGACGTCACCGCCCTCTACAAAGCAAGTGAGAATCCGATGGCTCGTTATACCCCACTGACTCACATTAATTCTCTTATTAAACGACTTCGAAAGTTCTAATGCGAATGACACACTCAGTGGTTTGTGTTCCAGGCAACCAATGAATCACGTCGCAGAAGACGGCGACCATCAGTCAATGACATCATCAGTCATCACGGCAGTCATGACATATGACGGACAGCTCTGAAAGCGCATTTCTTCCGAGCAATCCTTTCTTGCATTCGTCGGACGGAGTCTTTCACTCCCGTATTTCTCTCGACTTTCGACGAAACTAGCAGCATGTTGGATGCGCCGCTCCTCTGGACGACGTTCATGTTTATGCCAAGTGATCGACGAAACGGCATCCTTCCTTTCGTGTGCGTTTTCACAATTGATTGCTAAAACATGTTGGTACAACAATGTGTATTTAGCCGCCTTTCACACCATCTTGAACCCTATTACAAAACTAGGTCAAACATGCCGACAATCATTGACTAGGCTAAGGTACTATGACATGTCAAATTACGTTTTCACGTGGAGAGAAACAAATGGAATATTTGTGATATCGAAGCGTAACTTATATCGATCTAGTCACAACGCAGCTGGTCTCAACACTGTGACGCAATTAAAGACATGTCTTGATCACTTAGCGCATGTTTGCAGGATCGGGACATCAAGTATGCAAGACCCAAAGGCATGAAAATATGTTTTTTTAACGAATCAAAAGAAAATATTAAAATTGGTTCGAGAATAGTTCGCTAGTGCTCGAGGCATCAGTGCTGTTTCACGGGAGGTAGCGAGTGTAGAACACACTCCGAGCTGGAACGCCTACTCTGGCGGCCACCTCCAGAGCCTGCGGAGCCACCAGAGTCATACTGCTGGGACGACTGTGGCTGTTGACAGTCACAGGGGCGGGGTGGGGCACAGGCGTCAAATGTTTGAAACACGCCGGGTCATATATGGGCTGCTACTTCGGGATATTGATAATATCATCTGCTACTTCACCTACGAAAGCAAATAAAATGGATGCGGTGCGCCATAACAGCGTGTCATTGCCGTGTCTCAACAAGTGAAGTACTCGCACTCGTCGCATTACAGATGTGTAGCGCCCAGTGACTATCAACTTAAACTCTTTGGGATGCAGCCTTCTGAGACCTCTCACTCAGAATAATAACGTCTTACTTCAAGTCGACACCCACTACCTATTTACATGGCAAACTCAGCGGTGCGCGCGAGCCTCTAGTTAACTGGTTTAACAGGAGGATCCTTACTTGCGATGCACTTGCGATGAACTCCGCACTAGTCTACTAGGTAATGTACATGAAGGTATCGCCTTTTGAAAGGTTGGAATGCTCAAAGCTTGCTGCAAGCAGCGTTGAATTGCAAACCAGCGCCAAATGAAAGGTTTGGAATGCTTCACATACTCCCAAAGGCGTGTGCACAACGCGCACACGCACACACAAGCAAGCAGACACACAAGCACACACAGACACACAAGATCGCTCGCAGCACGTCCTTGCATCGATGGGACAGGCAGGTTGATATGCATGAATTTCCCAAGTGAAGGCCTCTATTCAGTGTTGATCAATGAGCAGGACTATCAAAAGCCTCGGAGCGTAGCGCGCATCGCTCATTATCGCTGCGTGTTGCCCCAAACGGAGCACCTCGCGAGCGCGCACATCCGCCGAGATTTCCGCATGAGATTCGAAATCCACCCGCAGACGCAACGCAAGCGCACACGGCTTCCATCAAGGTCTGCACCCGTCTAGCTACCTCGGAGGGAGACGACTGATATGTTGGGTTTCCGTAAGGTACAAAGGGAACGTACCTACAATTTAATATTACATGGCCGCGCTGTCATCGCCGTCCCAGCGAAGCACGCGGACCACTCGGCTGGCAATTACAAACACTATCCACATACGGGCCTTGCAGATACCTACCAGCCGAAGATATCAAGTTTTAAGGCAACGCTCGGCGTCCATCGGTAATGTGTCTGATGCCGGCGCGCCGATCGATGCTGGCCGGCCGGTCTCGCGCCGCACTCTGACCTTTGCGTCGCGGTCGATGCCGCCCGCGGCCGGCTGACTGCGTTGCGGCGTCTCACACCGGCCGCGCCTCCCCATATCACAAACGTCTGTGGTCGGCCGACGAGCGCGCGCCGCGCCGGCCGCGCCCCTGCAGCTACTGTGGACGGAATCAGGACGCGGGACGGCCCGGTGACCGGAGACGAGTCGGCGGGACCGGCAGGTCGCCGTCCCGCCGGCCTCCGCTGCCAGCCACGGCGCCGCTGCCGGACCAGACGTCTGGCCCGGCCAGTTCCTGCTCCGCGGGGCAGGCGGCACTCTGGGTGGGGCTGCGTCGCGAGCGAGCGCAGCCGACGCGCACGGACCAGAGAGGGACGTGCGACCAATGGGTCCCAGTACTGCAGCTCCAAGCGGACAGCTTTAAGGCTTCGATAAGTATGGGCTCATGGAGTGATATGTGAGTGTGGTCTGCTGGCGTTGAGGGGAAATCAAACGCGCTGGGCTTCTTCGAGAGAGCAGCATGTGGTGACGGGAACACTAGCAGCTAGCAAGCGGCAGCAAGCTCTCCATCGCCGGAGGGCGGGGAATGCGCTGTTTTTGACTTTCCGAAATCGAGGAGGCATGGAATGCAAACAGCTTGAGGTTTGGTGGGAAACTACGAGATAGTCCGTATGATGTGCAGTGGAAATCCAAAAACGTTGAATTATTACACCCTTATTTTCTGAGGCACTTTTCCTAGCTGCGAGCTACTCAAAACTCTACCAGGTTACCAGTTAATCTGTGTGGTTATTGCGAAATACATGGAAGTCACATTATAAGCTTACCTAACGTCACTTCATTCGTATCAACAGTGGTTTTCAAGTTCGACACGGCATTGTAACGAACGCCCATACAGAAAATACAATTTTACAGAGCATCGGTCTATAGTAGTCCAAGGCCGGCATTGATTATGTTAGCGTGTATGCAAGGCCAGAAATCGGTCCGGCCCGCGCCCGACCCGGTCGGGGTCCGCCGACGGCCGCGCAGACGCTGAGGGCTCCGCCTGGCGCCTGAAAGACTAACAGTCGGACGCAGCCGGCAGCAGACGCAGCAGCTGCGGCTGGCGGCGTTCGGCAGCTGCAGCCGCAGCTGTCGATGTTCGGCAGCCGTGGGTCGGATGGACGCACACGGCGGCCCGGCCTCTGCACCAGGAGGAGCCTCAGGCCGGCAGGGGAGCCGGGGGGAGCCTCGGGTCGGCAGGAGCACCAACAAGAGCCTCAGGCCGGCGGAGGCACCAGGAGGAGCCTCGGGTCGGCGGAGAAGATTCGTCGTCAGCCGCCCGCTCACTGCAGCACTATGTTGGTCAGCCTTAATCTTGGGTCCCTGAAACCGAACGATGTGGTGATGGAGGCGCGCTCAGCCGACCGAACTGAGCACGCATCCAGCCGTCGTTCTGACAGGATGCTGCTCAATGCCACGGCTGCGGGGTGGCAAGAGGTTTTCAGAGGCGGTTAATGAAATCTGTCGTATTAGTGCACCGTATCAAAGACCTGTCATGATTACAACACAAGAATATATATATATATATATATATATATATATATATATATATATATACAATAAATATCCATTAATATAATTTATTACAAAGGACGGTCAATAGAATAATGTTGCTATACCTCACTAAAGTGAGCAACTCAGGGTGGGTTACCCCTGCGCGCGGCGCATCGGCGGACATACAACAAATGGGCACTCAAACACAGAGCAGCCACGCTCCATGTGCCTGCCCTTTGTTATGCTGCTGGTTTGCGATCTGCCATTTCAACCAGACAGCTTCGTCAAAACCCAGCAAATGGGACGCCACAGACCGCTGCTCACCGTTGTCCACCATTTTGGTCTTGGCGTACTCGATTCGAATGCCGCCTCGGTCCGGGCACAACACGAAGCCCTGCAGCATCGCCATGGCGACGGCCGCGTGGTTTGTGTCCTGGTACTCGACGAACGAGACGGGCGAGCCGCCCTTGGTGAGCATGCGCAGCCGCGTGAACCCAGGCAAGCTGTGAGCGGCACAGGACAGGGTGCGTCAGCTGGGTGCTCGCGCCGGGTGGACTGCACCAGTTAGTAGGGTGAGCCCGCTCACCAGCGCCTCTCGACGCCCCAGTCAGCTGACGCCGAGCGGTGGGCCCGGCAGCATCTGCTGTTTAGCTGAGGCAATGTTTTTAGGTGAAAAACGCGGATTTGAGTAGAAATGAAACACAGGCTCGTAGATGTCGATGTGGGCTGTGTTGTGTCTGTGGGATTATCTGTCCGGGAAACGGGATGTTGGGTAAGTTTGGCAACCAGTGAGATGCTACTCTGCAGGCTTGCCGGCTCTTGAGGCTGCTGCTCGGTGAGTTTGCTGGCAGTTAGTGCGACTGACAGCCGGGGATGCCGAGTCACACACGGGTTCGAAGCACAGCCCGACCAAGACCAGCGCCTCCAGGCAAGCCTCCGCTAATGTGAGCTTCCACCAGTGCAGCATGGCGTCCACTCTGCCCCGCCGTCCGATCCCGGCTGTCCAACCGGCGGCGTCTCACCTGCCGAACACCTCCTTGAGCTCCTGCTCGGTGATGGTCTGGCCGAGGTTGGCCACGAACAGCGTGGAGCAGGGCGTGTTGCCGGCCAGTGAGGTGGGCGAGCCGAGGCCGCCGTGAGACAGCAGCGGCAGCGAGCCCATCGTGTTCAGGCCCGACAGCTGCAGCTGTGTCTGCGGGCAAGGGACGGGTCACGGCGGGGTCACGCAGGACTCCACGACAGCTGCAGCTGCGCCTGCCGGCAAAGGGACGGGTCACGCGGGGTCACGCAGGGCTCCACGACAGCTGCAGATGCGCCTGCCGGCAGAGGGACGGGTCACGGCGGGGTCACGCAGGGCTCCACGACAGCTGCAGCTGCGCCTGCCAGCAAAGGGACGGGTCACGGCGGGGTCACGCAGGGCTCCACGACAGCTGCAGCTGCGCCTGCCAGCAAAGGGACGGGTCACGGCGGGGTCAAGCAGGGCTCCACGACAGCTGCAGATGCGCCTGCCAGCAAAGGGACGGGTCACGGCGGGGTCACGCAGGGCTCCACGACAGCTGCAGCTGTGTCTGCGGGCAAGGGAATGGGTCACGGCGGGGTCACGCAGGGCTCCACGACAGCTGCAGATGGCCTGCCAGCCAAAGGGACGGGGTCCGGCGGGGTCACGCAGGGGCTCCACGACAGCTGCAGCTGCGGCTGCCAGCAAACGGACGGGTCACAGCGGGGTCACGCAGGACTCCACGACAGCTGCAGCTGCGCCTGCCAGCAAACGGACGGGTCACGGCGGGGTCACGCAGGGCTCCACGACAGCTGCAGCTGCGCCTGCCAGCAAAGGGACGGGTCACGGCGGGATCACGCAGGGCTCCACGACAGCTGCAGCTGCACCTGCCAGCAAAGGGACGGGTCACGGCGGGGTCACGCAGGGCTCCACGACAGCTGCAGCTGCGCCTGCCAGCAAACGGACGGGTCACAGCGGGGTCACGCAAGGCTCCACGACAGCTGCAGCTGCGCCTGCCAGCAAAGGGACGGGTCACGGCGGGGTCACGCAGGGCTCCACGACAGCTGCAGCTGCGCCTGCCAGCAAAGGGACGGGTCACGGCGGGGTCACGCAGGGCTCCACGACGACTGCAGCAGTCGGAGGCACAACTAACAAGTACAGTCGTTCACAATTTCCAAGAACAGTAAGCATTGTTGCTGGAGAATGGGCATGCGCAATGAATATTGTGCCTTTTTCAAGAGGATTCTAGCCAGTTATTGATAAGTTCGTTTCCAGCCAACACTCAGAACGCCAGCTCGCCTTTACTACTAATGCTTTCAGTTTAATTCCGATATCAAATTTTCCGAAAGT
>NW_023596576.1:36880634-36885949 GCF_011947565.3 Pollicipes pollicipes
CCTCTGGTTCTATTAATTTTTAGGGGGGAGGTGATCCGGCAACCGATCGATCAGAAGGGGTTGATCCCGCGCCTGAGCGCGTCGCATTTCACCCGCCGCCCGGGCGACCGTCGACGCGCGTCCGCTGATGCTTTGCCGAGGAGCCAGTGTCTCCGTCCCGCACAGTGGGAACGCCCCATCGCTGAATGGTCTCTGTGAGAGATTGTAAGCCAAACCTCTTACCTCCGTCTCGTTGCTATGCTTTACATCGGCAGTGCGTCTTACGGGTGGGTTTGGCCCGAGCGCTGGAGCCTGGTTATTGTTATAATGTCCTATTCCTAACGAGTGCTAACGACATACGTGCTGGTATATCCCACGTGCGGGTTTGGCCCGAGCGCTGGAGCCTGGCTATGGTTATAATGACTGAGTCCTAACGACATACCTGCTGGTGCAGCTGGTCGAGCGTGGCGCCCTCTATAATGGTGTCCGGGTCGATCACGTTTCCAAGCGACTTGGACATCTTCCGACCATGAGCGTCGCATATGAGACCATGCAGCAGTACTTTCTGCCGAAGGTGAGGTAGGCACCCGTCACACTAGACAGTTCTAAACACAACTTATGACGGACTGGTGACACAAACGGTACAAAGGCTGACATGGCACAAAAGCTCGAAGCCGCTGCGGAAGGCAAGGTGCAAGACACTGTACATGATTACCGATCCAATAGCCGTCGTCCCAGTGACGTCATCGGGCTGGATGATACGATGGATTGAATACCAGGCGAGCTAGTCGGCCACGCATGAGACATGATAGCTGTCATGTCCTTGGAAACCACAATAGCCAGCTCCAAAACATTTGGCATCAACGTCAGAGGCAGGTAGTAACGACAGGCGAGTCCGCAGAATGTTACCTTGAACGGCAGCTGTCCAGTAAGAGCCTGGCCGAGCATAACCATCCTGGCCACCCAGAAGAAGAGGATGTCGTGACCGGTCTCCATCAGCGACAATGGGTACTGCTGGGCCAGCTCAGGAGTCTGCGGGCAGCGGAGCCCAAGGTGATTCTGTTCTGGACCACACCGGTTCAGCCCTAGGGCTGAGCAGGTCACGGTGCCTCAGCGGGTCAGCCAGGCCGTCTGCAGACGGCACGGAGAGATCCTGCCCCTCCCCCAGCTTGCTGTATACCGGCTCAGCCCTGGGACGCCCTTCAGCGGGTCAGCCAGGCCGTCTGCAGACGGCACGGAGAGATCCAGTCCCTTCCCCTGCTTGCTGTATACCGGCTCAGCCCTGGGACGCCCTTCAGCGGGCCAGCCAGGCCGTCTGCAGACGGCGTGGAGAGATCCTGTCCCTTCCCCTGCTTGCTGTATACCGGCTCAGCCCTGGGACGCCCTTCAGCGGGCCAGCCAGGCCGTCTGCAGACGGCGTGGAGAGATCCTGTCCCTTCCCCTGCTTGCTGTATACCGGCTCAGCCCTGGGACACCCTTCGGCGGGCCAGCCAGGCCGTCTGCAGACGGCGCAGAGGGATCCTGTCTCTCCTCCTCTTCCCCTCATCGTTGCATACTGGGTCAGCCCTAGGACACACTTCGGCGGGCCAGAAGACCTAAGACCAAGGATCTGCCCCTCCCCCTCCTCGCTGTATACAGGCTCAGCCATAGAATACACTTCGGTGGGCCAGTCAGACCGTCTGCAGACGGCGCAGAGGGACCTTGCCCCTCCCCCTCCTCGCTGTATACAGGCTCAGCCATAGGACACACTTCGGCGGGCCAGCCAGGCCGTCTGCAGACGGCGCAGAGGGATCCTGTCACCCCATGTACAGCGGCCCTCGGGCCATTCACTACCGCAACAGCCACTGGCGCGGGCTGTACCGGCAATCCATACACGGCACGCTTCCTGCCCTGACCACGTCACCACTTGTGGCTCGAGATGACAGCGTAGGTTTGCCCTGGCGGGACTGTGGCAAAAACAGACCCCATCCGCCCTCTTCTTGCTCGCGTTATACTGAATCCTCGCGACGCATCCTCCTCTCCGGGGCAAACTACGAGCGCCAGTCAAAAGTGGGCCGAATCCCTCTATGGTGATCCCCCCCCCCCCTCTCTAAGCGCCGAGTACATACCCCGCATAGAGGTCGCTGTGCAGTCGTCATACAAGCACAAAACACGAAAGGCTTTATAGCGTGGCACACGTCACATTGGTTACTACGTGAAAGGGAAGTCATCTGATCGGCGTCAGCAATACGTTATAGCGATGAGGTTGACATAGTCATCAAGTCGTATACCTCGCACTAAGTACATTGCGGAGCACACAGAACGAGCAGGGTACCCACAATGCCGACGTTACACAGCACGCTCTCACTTATGTGTCAAGGGCAGCTGCAATGCCATTCAGTCAGATATCGCTGGCATCGCATGTAACCGAGCTAAGCTGCCAAATGGCATACATCGCAACTCAGGGTAAAATATATGATGAGGGACCATGGCTACCTTGCGTACAAAAGCGCGTACCTGTTTAGGCCAGCCAAACACCGTAAACGGGAAGAGGGCGGACGAAAACCATGTGTCCATGACGTCTTGGTCTCGCCGGACAGCCGTCACATCAGCGGGCGTCAGGCCTAGGAGAGAAAGCAGGCTGTTTAGCACACATTCACAGCGGTGGATCAGCCTCACCATCGGCACGTGACACACGCCGAACGTCGGCAAGAAGCGCTGGCCGCGTCACGCCAGCTGCGGTCAGCTCCCGGTCAGCACTGATGAGTTGCCCCATAGATAGGAGCAAGCGAAGCCTCGGTCTAAAGATTGCACGGCATCGACATTTCGCAAAGAACTCTGTTGAGCACTTCTACCTGGACGGAGCAGACGTACTACCTGCGCTCTGGACGCTTGCTCACCGTTCGCAACCTGAAACGCTGAAGTCCTGCTCCATTCATAAGCAGCTGCACATCCCAACCAACTGCGTAGTAACATACTGATCGCACTCCAACAAAGCGGCGCACACCGGGGCCGACCAGCCGAGTCTGGCCCTCGTCCGGTGTCCGGGGAGCGTACCCAGCTTGCTGAGGGCGTCCTGGTCGGAGGCGGCCGCCACCCAGCGCTCCGTGCCGTCCAGGCGCCTGACGCAGTACGCCGGGATCTGGTGGCCCCACCACAGCTGGCGCGACACGCACCAGTCCCTGCGGCATGTCCACACGGCCTCGCTGGGGCTTCGCACGCCGAAAACCTCCGAAGACATTCCCAACGACGACCGCGCAAACGATTGAAACACGAATGGTATTAATCGTAGATATCATGGCATACAGCTCGAAACGTCAACCAATGCCATCTTCGGCCCAAATCCTACGCGATGTTACTGTATTTTTCCCTTAATGTGATCAGCTGTCGTGCCATGTTATCCCCTTGACGCATCCCAGGCATTAACACATGCCTCGTGTAATGTACGCCATCTTCACTTCATACGCCGAACCTGGCGAGCTCCCCACCCAACGCATCGTCACACACACGGACACCGACCCCTCCCCCTCCCCCCGCCCTGAGCGTGTCGGCGTCAGGCGGCGCTGGCGCACCTGCAGCCGCCCAGCCACTTTCGCCAGGTGGCCGCCAGCGCCGGAGGATCGATCACCAGCTCCCCGGCCTCCACAGCCTCCAGCGCCGCTGCTGCCATCTGGTCGCAGCGGACGAACCTGCAGCCCAGGTGAAGTGACGGTGAGAGCGGACTGCGTCGGGCGTTTGACATCTCGCGATCACCGGCTTAGTTAATGTCGCGTGGGCTGCACGCCACATTTTCCTGCAATGCGTGGCTACCCTGTGTATTCTGCTGTCATTTCACCCGGTTCAGGAACAAATCCTGCTGTTCCAGTTTACCTGGTTCAGAAACAATTCTATCATGACAATTTTCAAGGTTCCGTTATTTTCCCTGCCGGTGCTCACCACTGGTGTTTCACCATGGGCTCGATGACGTCACCGGTGCGGGAGCAGACGGGCACGGCCACCTGATGCGGCCGCTCGCCGCGGAATAGGCCGAGCTCCTTGAGGGCCTCGACCACGGCCAGCCGGGCCTCGACACGGCTAAGGCCCTGCGGGAGGGCCCGGAGCGTGACGTTAGACACCGCTGCTGGCTCCAGCACGCGACGAAACACATAGCACGATGGACCGCACTGGTGTACGAAAGATACATGAAAGACGGTGCTGGCACTCGTTTCAACAGCGCGTGTCTTCGCACAAGAACACGTGAGGCATGTAGCCGGAGCATTTCAAATATGTCTGAAAGGTATTTGAGGCGTGAGGCACACGGCCGGAGCATTTCAAATATGTCTGAAAGGTACTTGAAACGTTCAAGTATTGCACCCAATGAGACGCACGCACGCACGCACGCACGCACGCACGCACGCACGCACGCACGCACGCACGCACGCACGCACGCACGCACGCACGCACGCACGCACGCACGCACGCACGCACGCACACACACACCACACACACACAACACACCACACACACACACACACACACACACCACAACACACTACTAATCCCCTTCCTTCGTATGACGGTATGGGGAACCAAGTCAAAAAACCATCAATAAATGGCCCATCATTCAGCGACTACTCTACACCGCACCGCAACAAGCATTACAAGACTGCCAATATTCACAGGGATTATTTTTAGTCGAATAAACCATAACGAAAACTTGTACCTGAAATTGACCTCCGTTTTCGTTGATCCTTCCATCCTCGGACAGAATTGTCAACATTTCCAAGTTGTGCCGCTTCCCCACGTCAAAATCATTGAAGTCATGAGCCGGCGTTATTTTCACAGCTCCTGGGCAGGAAAGTTATTTCCATGTAGAGTACACCAAACGTTTACTTCGTCACGGCAGGCCAGATGTAGCGCGCCGGCGTCATATTGGCAGCATGCCGCGGCAGCGAGCTCCTGCAGTACTATCTTTTTACTATTGAACACCTTTCCGACAAGCCGAATGTGCTCCTTTACATGCTGCCTTCTTGAAAAAATAGGTTCGTCCAGCGTATATATCAGCAGCGTTGAGATCGGAGCCAATACTAAGTTGCTGTTCAGAGACTGATTCTAGACACGAGCCAGGTGTTCCCAAATACAATACCAAATTGCGGCCCGTATTGACGCCTGTAGGCCTGCAAAATCATGACAGTTCCACCGAGCCCAGGAAAACAGCCACCCATAAAAGGCCATTTCCTTGACACAAGGCAGCTACCATATCACTACTTATCACTATCTACAATATCTAATCACCTGTGGTTTTTGCATCAAACGCGAGTAGTGAAAAGCCCGCAGCCCTTCCGTGTACCGTGAGTCGCTGACCCCTCTCCCATCCC